>NW_027207346.1:300000-589078 GCF_963455315.2 Globicephala melas
TGCGGAAGATGAACAGGAATAGGGAGAACCAATGAGAGACTAGCTGGAGGTGTCTGGATGGGCAAATTTAACTCTCATTTCCCACCAGGAAGAGGAAATAACCAAAGGCTCAGCGTGCTGTGCCGGAACCAGATTAGGGCCTGAATCCATCCTGCGGTGTTGCGGCCAGCTCACAAGAAAGCGAGTTGAAGAAAGGAGCTCAGGGGCACTGTAATTCACAAACCTGCAGAGTTATAAATGACAGCTATCGTCCAAAATTATACTGAAGTAAGGCTGCCAAGAGGACTTGAAAGCGGGGCAGAATTGCAGGAAACCGATTTCAGGAGGTAGACTGGAATTGCATTGAAAGCATAGGAAAAGAGGCAGAACGTCCACAATGATGCACTTGGCCAAAAAGGGCGTATGCGTTTTTTCCTGAATATTTTCAGGAAAAAACGCATACGCCCTTTTTGGCCAACCAAACAAGCTTGCAAAGGAAATCTGCACTACAATGAAGTCTCACTTCCCCCCGGTCAAAAGGGCCATCTGAAAAAAGTGTAAAATCCAGAAAGGCAGGACAGGCCATGGAGAACTGGGAGCCTTGTTATGCTGATGGGCGGGATGTAAATTGCCAACAGACACTCGGGAGAAGTGTATGGTGTTTCCTGAAACATCTAAAAAACAAAGCAACAGAGCCTAGGGCACTTCCACTTACGGTCCTATAGCTTAGGGAAATTAAAATCAAAACGACACAGCCACCCCAAAGTTTGGGACGCCTCTGTTTACAAGAACCTCGTTTACCGTACAAGTTCAATATCACAGAAAGTGAAAAATGGATAAAGAACTTGTGGTACTTACGTAAAATGCAGTATCACTCAGCAATGAAATCTATGTCATCAGGCCCTTAGCAACATAATGAGTGGATTCAGGTATGATGATTCTAACTGAAATAAGTCACACAGAAAAAGAAACATCATAAGATATCACTAATACACGGAATGTAAACTTGGCTACACAGGAACTGAATTCCAAAACAGAACAGGGTCTCAAATTTAGAAAACCAACTTCTGCTTGCTTAAGGGGAAAGGTGAGTTGGGGTGCTGCATAAAACCAGAGATTGAAATGAGCACAGATAAAGTTCCTTAAGCCAAATATGGAATAGACAAGAGCTACTCCTTGCTCAACGAAATGGACTCAACACCGCATATTAAACGCCTAAGAATGTACCTGACTAGTAAGTATCTTAAAACCTATGGATTGCTATGTCTCCGAAAGAGAATCAAGCATGTGTACAGGGACATAAACGCAGCAGTGATAGGATTGGAGAGGTTCGGTGAGCAAATGAAGACCCTTTGAAGTCATATTTCATGGTACCCATTCCACGGGTTTCAACTACCCAGGTTTAAGGTATTCTTCCTTCAGCTACAACATGCATGTGGAACCCAGAGTATGATCAACCGTGTGAACGGGAGATGTGTTCAAATATGTCTCAGTTTTCCTCCCCTGGTACTCGGGTGCAACATTCCAGACGCTTTACTAACACTCTCCCCACTTGGAGAGTCAGCGCCTTTAACCTCCTGTTTGGCCCAGTTTGCAATTTCTGTGGAAGATGAACAGGAATAGGGAGAACCAATGAGAGACTAGCTGGAGGTGTCTGGACGGGCAAATTTAACTCTCATTTCCCACCAGGAAGAGGAACTAACCAAAGGCTCAGCGTGCCGTGCCGGAACCAGATTAGGGCCTGAAGCCATCCTGCGGTGTTGCGGCCAGGTCACAAGAAAGCGAGTTGAAGAAAGGAGCTCAGGACCCTGTAATTCACAAACCTGCAGAGTTATAAATGACAGCTATCGTCCAAAACTATACTGAAGTAAGGCTGCCAAGAGGACTTGAAAGCGGGGCAGAATTGCAGGAAACCGATTTCAGGAGGTAGACTGGAATTGCATTGAAAGCATAGGAAAAGAGGCAGAACGTCCACAATGATGCACTTGGCCAAAAAGGGCGTAGGCGTTTTTTCCTGAATATATTCAGGAAAAAACGCATACGCCCTTTTTGGCCAACCAAGCAAACTTGCAAAGGAAATCTGCACTACAATGAAGTCTCACTTCCCCCCGGTCAAAAGGGCCATCTGAAAAAAGTGTAAAATCCAGAAAGGCAGGACAGGCCATGGAGAACTGGGAGCCTTGTTATGCTGATGGGCGGGATGTAAATTGCCAACAGACACTCGGAAGAAGTGTATGGTGCTTCCTGAAACATCTAAGAAACAAAGCAACAGAGCCTAAGGCACTTCCACTTATGGTCCTATAGCTTAGGGAAATTAAAATCAAAAAGACACAGCCACCCCAATTTGGGACGCCTTTGTTTACAAGAACCTCGTTTACCGTACAAGTTCAATATCACAGAAAGTGAAAAATGGATAAAGAACTTGTGGTACTTACGTACAATGCAGTATCACTCAGCAATGAAATCTATGTCATCAGGCCCGTAGCAGCATAATGAGTGGATTCAGGTACGATGATTCTAACTGAAATAAGTCACACAGAAAAAGAAACATCATAAGATATCACTAATACACGGAATGTAAACTTGGCTACACAGGAACTGAATTACAGAACAGAACAGGGTCTCAAATTTAGAAAACCAACTTATGCTTGCTTAAGGGGAAAGGTGAGTTGGGGTGCTGCATAAAACCAGAGATTGAAATGAGCACAGATAAAGTTCCTTAAGCCAAATATGGAATAGACAAGAGCTACTCCTTGCTCAACGAAATGGACTCAACACCGCATATTAAACGCCTAAGAATGTACCTGACTAGTAAGTATCTTAAAACCTATGGATTGCTATGTCTCCGAAAGAGAATGAAGCGTGTGTACAGGGGCATAAACGCAGCAGTGATAGGATTGGAGAGGTTCGGTGAGCAAATGAAGACCCTTTGAAGTCATATTGCATGGTACCCATTCCAAGGGTTTCAACTACCCAGGTTTAAGGTATTCTTCCTTCAGCTAAAACATGCATGTGGAACCCAGAGTATGATCAACCATGTGATCGGGAGACGTGTTCAAATATGTCTCAGTTTTCGTACCATGGTACTCGGGTGCAACATTCCAGACGCTTTACTAACACTCTCCCGCCTTGGAGAGTCAGTCCCTTTAACCTCCTGTTTGGCCCAGTTTGCAATTTCTGCGGAAGATGAACAGGAATAGGGAGAACCAATGAGAGACTAGCTGGAGGTGTCTGGACGGGCAAATTTAACTCTCATTTCCCACCAGGAAGAGGAAATAACCAAAGGCTCAGCGTGCCGTGGCGGAACCAGATTAGGGCCTGAAGCCATCCTGCGGTGTTGCGCCCAGCTCACAAGAAAGCGAGTTGAAGAAAGGAGCTCAGGGGCACTGTAATTCACAAACCTGCAGAGTTACAAATGACAGCTATCGTCCAAAAATATACTGAAGTAAGGCTGCCAAGAGGACTTGAAAGCGGGGCAGAATTGCAGGAAACCGATTTCAGGAGGTAGACTGGAATTGCATTGAAAGCATAGGAAAAGAGGCAGAACGTCCACAATGATGCACTTGGCCAAAAAGGGCGTATGCGTTTTTTCCTGAATATATTCAAGAAAAAAGGCATACGCGCTTTTTGGCCAACCAAACAAGCTTGCAAAGGAAATCTGCACTACAATGAAGTCTCACTTCCCCCCGGTCAAAAGGGCCATCTGAAAAAAGTGTAAAATCCAGAAAGGCAGGACAGGCCATGGAGAACTGGGAGCCTTGTTATGCTGATGGGCGGGATGTAAATTGCCAACAGACACTCGGGAGAAGTGTATGGTGTTTCCTGAAACATCTAAAAAACAAAGCAACAGAGCCTAGGGCACTTCCACTTATGGTCCTATAGCTTAGGGAAATTAAAATCAAAAAGACACAGCCACCCCAAAGTTTGGAACGGCTCTGTTTACAAGAACCTCGTTTACAGTACAAGTTCAACATCGCAGAAAGTGAAAAATGGATAAAGAAGTTGTGGTATTTACTTACAAAGCAATATCACTCAGCAATGAAATCTATGTCATCAGGCCCTTAGCAGCACAATGAGTGGATTCAGGTATGATGATTCTAACTGAAATAAGTCACACAGAAAAAGAAACATCATAAGATATCAGTAATACACGGAATGTAAACTTGGCTACATAGGAACTGAATTCCAAACAGAACAGGGTCTCAAATTTAGAAAACCAACTTATGCTTGCTGAAGAGGAAAGGTGAATTGGGGTGCTGCATAAAACCAGAGATTGAAATGAGCACAGATAAAGTTCCTTAAGCCAAATATGGAATAGACAAGAGCTACTCCTTGCTAAACGAAATGGACTCAACACCCCATATTAAACGCCTAAGAATGTACCTGACTAGTAAGTATCTTAAAACCTATGGATTGCTATGTCTCCAAAAGAGAATCAAGCGTGTGTACAGGGGCATAAACGCAGCAGTGATAGGATTGGAGAGGTTCGGTGAGCAAATGAAGACCCTTTGAACTCATATTGCATGGTACCCATTCCACGGGTCTCAACTACCCAGGTTTAAGGTATTCTTCCTTCAGCTAAAACATGCATGTGGAACCCAGAGTATGATCAACCGTGTGAACGGGAGACGTTTTCAGATATGTCTCAATTTTCGTACCCTGGTACTCGGGTGCAACATTCCAGACGCTTTAATAACACTCTCCCCACTTGGAGAGTCAGCGCCTTTAACCTCCTGTTTGGCCCAGTTTGCAATTTCTGCGGAAGATGAACAGGAATAGGGAGAACCAATGAGAGACTAGCTGGAGGTGTCTGGACGGGCAAATTTAACTCTCATTTCCCACCAGGAAGAGGAAATAACCAAAGGCTCAGCGTGCCGTGCCGGAACAATATTAGGGCCTGAAGCCATCCTGCGGTGTTGCGGCCAGCTCACAAGAAAGCGAGATGAAGAAAGGAGCTCAGGGGCACTGTAATTCACAAACCTGCAGAGTTATAAATGACAGCTATCGTCCAAAACTATACTGAAGTAAGGCTGCCAAGAGGACTTGAAAGCGGGGCAGAATTGCAGGAAACCGATTTCAGGAGGTAGACTGGAATTGCATTGAAAGCATAGGAAAAGAGGCAGAACGTCCACAATGATGCACTTGGCCAAAAAGGGCGTATGCGTTTTTTCCTGAATATATTCAAGAAAAAATGCATACGCACTTTTTGGCCAACCAAACAAGCTTGCAAAGGAAATCTGCACTACAATGAAGTCTCACTTCCCCCCGGTCAAAAGGGCCATCTGAAAAAAGTGTAAAATCCAGAAAGGCAGGACAGGCCATGGAGAACTGGGAGCCTTGTTATGCTGATGGGTGGGATGTAAATTGCCAACAGACACTCAGGAGAAGTGTATGGAGTTTCCTGAAACATCTAAAAAACAAAGCAACAGAGCCTAGGGCACTTCCACTTATGGTCCTATAGCTTAGGGAAATTAAAATCAAAAAGACACAGCCATCCCAAAGTTTGGAACGGCTCTGTTTACAAGAACCTCGTTTACAGTACAAGTTCAACATCGCAGAAAGTGAAAAATGGATAAAGAAGTTGTGGTATTTACTTACAAAGCAATATCACTCAGCAATGAAATCTATGTCATCAGGCCCTTAGCAGCACAATGAGTGGATTCAGGTATGATGATTCTAACTGAAATAAGTCACACAGAAAAAGAAACATCATAAGATATCAGTAATACACGGAATGTAAACTTGGCTACACAGGAACTGAATTCCAAAACAGAACAGGGTCTCAAATTTAGAAAACCAACTTCTGCTTGCTTAAGGGGAAAGGTGAATTCGGGTGCTGCATAAAACCAGAGATTGAAATGAGCACAGATAAAGTAACTTAAGCCAAATATGGAATAGACAAGAGCTACTCCTTGCTCAACGAAATGGACTCAACACCGCACATTAAACGCCTAAGAATGTACCTGACTAGTAAGTATCTTAAAACCTATGGATTGCTATGTGTCCGAAAGAGAATCAAGCGTGTGTACAGGGCATAAACGCAGCAGTGATAGGATTGGAGAGGTTCGGTGAGCAAATGAAGACCCTTTGAAGTCATATTGCATGGTACCCATTCCACGGGTCTCAACTCTCCAGGTTTAAGGTATTCTTCCTTCAGCTAAAACATGCATGTGGAACCTAGAGTATGATCAACCATGTGATCGGGAGACGTGTTCAAATATGTCTCAGTTTTCATACCCTGGTACTCGGGTGCAACATTCCAGATGCTTTACTAACACTCTCCCGACTTGGAGAGTCAGTCCCTTTAACCTCCTGTTTGGCCCAGTTTGCAATTTCTGCGGAAGATGAACAGGAATAGGGAGAACCAATGAGAGACTAGCTGGAGGTGTCTGGATGGGCAAATTTAACTCTCATTTCCTACCAGGAAGAGGAAATAACCAAAGGCTCAGCGTGCTGTGCCGGAACCAGATTAGGGCCTGAATCCATCCTGCGGTGTTGCGGCCAGCTCACAAGAAAGCGAGTTGAAGAAAGGAGCTCAGGGGCACTGTAATTCACAAACCTGCAGAGTTATAAATGACAGCTATCGTCCAAAATTATACTGAAGTAAGGCTGCCAAGAGGACTTGAAAGCGGGGCAGAATTGCAGGAAACCGATTTCAGGAGGTAGACTGGAATTGCATTGAAAGCATAGGAAAAGAGGCAGAACGTCCACAATGATGCACTTGGCCAAAAAGGGCGTATGCGTTTTTTCCTGAATATTTTCAGGAAAAAACGCATACGCCCTTTTTGGCCAACCAAACAAGCTTGCAAAGGAAATCTGCACTACAATGAAGTCTCACTTCCCCCCGGTCAAAAGGGCCATCTGAAAAAAGTGTAAAATCCAGAAAGGCAGGACAGGCCATGGAGAACTGGGAGCCTTGTTATGCTGATGGGCGGGATGTAAATTGCCAACAGACACTCGGGAGAAGTGTATGGTGTTTCCTGAAACATCTAAGAAACAAAGCAACAGAGCCTAGGGCAATTCCACTTATGGTCCTATAGCTTAGGGAAATTAAAATCAAAAAGACACAGCCACCCCAAAGTTTGGAACGGCTCTGTTTACAAGAACCTCGTTTACAGTACAAGTTCAACATCGCAGAAAGTGAAAAATGGATAAATAAGTTGTGGTATTTACTTACAAAGCAATATCACTCAGCAATGAAATCTATGTCATCAGGCCCTTAGCAGCACAATGAGTGGATTCAGGTATGATTATTCTAACTGAAATAAGTCACACAGAAAAAGAAACATCATAAGATATCACTAATACACGGAATGTAAACTTGGCTACACAGGAACTGAATTCCAAAACAGAACAGGGTCTCAAATTTAGAAAACCAACTTATGCTTCCTTAAGGGGAAAGGTGAGTTGGGGTGCTGCATAAAACCAGAGATTGAAATGAGCACAGATAAAGTTTCTTAAGCCAAATATGGAATAGACAAGTGCTACTCCTTGCTCAACGAAATGGACTCAACACCGCATATTAAACGCCTAAGAATGTACCTGACTAGTAAGTATCTTAAAACCTATGGATTGCTATGTCTCCGAAAGAGAATCAAGCGTGTGTACAGGGGCATAAACGCAGCAGTGATAGGATTGGAGAGGTTCGGTGAGCAAATGAAGACCCTTTGAAGTCATATTGCATGGTACCCATTCCACGGGTCTCAACTCTCCAGGTTTAAGGTATTCTTCCTTCAGCTAAATCATGCATGTGGAACCCAGAGTATGATAAACCGTGTGAACGGGAGACGTGTTTACATATGTCTCAGTTTTCCTCCCCTGGTACTCGGGTGCAACATTCCAGACGCTTTAATAACACTCTCCCCACTTGGAGGGTCAGCGTCTTTAACCTCCTGTTTGGCCCAGTTTGCAATTTCTGCGGAAGGTGAACAGGAATAGGGAGAACCAATGAGAGACTAGCTGGAGGTGTCTGGACGGGCAAATTTAACTCTCATTTCCCACCAGGAAGAGGAAATAACCAAAGGCTCTGCGTGCCGTGCCGGAACCAGATTATGGCCTGAAGCCATCCTGCGGTGTTGCGGCCAGGTCACAAGAAAGCGAGTTGAAGAAAGGAGCTCAGGGGCACTGTAATTCACAAACCTGCAGAGTTATAAATGACAGCTATCGTCCAAAATTAGACTGAAGTAAGGCTGCCAAGAGGACTTGAAAGCGGGGCAGAATTGCAGGAAACCGATTTCAGGAGGTAGACTGGAATTGCATTGAAAGCATAGGAAAAGAGGCAGAACGTCCACAATGATGCACTTGGCCAAAAAGGGCGTATGCGTTTTTTCCTGAATATATTCAGGAAAAAACGCATACGCCCTTTTTGGCCAACCAAACAAGCTTGCAAAGGAAATCTGCACTACAATGAAGTCTCACTTCCCCCCGGTCAAAAGGGCCATCTGAAAAAAGTGTAAAATCCAGAAAGGCAGGACAGGCCATGGAGAACTGGGAGCCTTGTTATGCTGATGGGCGGGATGTAAACTGCCAACAGACACTCGGGAGAAGTGTATGGTGTTTCCTGAAACATCTAAAAAACAAAGCAACAGAGCCTAGGGCACTTCCACTTATGGTCCTATAGCTTAGGGAAATTAAAATCAAAAAGACACAGCCACCCCAATGTTTGGGACGCCTCTGTTTACAAGAACCTCGTTTACCGTACAAGTTCAATATCACAGAAAGTGAAAAATGGATAAAGAACTTGTGGTACTTACGTACAATGCAGTATCACTCAGCAATGAAATCTATGTCATCAGGCCCGTAGCAGCATAATGAGTGGATTCAGGTACGATGATTCTAACTGAAATAAGTCACACAGAAAAAGAAACATCATAAGATATCACTAATACACGGAATGTAAACTTGGCTACACAGGAACTGAATTCCAAAACAGAACAGGGTCTCAAATTTAGAAAACCAACTTCTGCTTGCTTAAGGGGAAAGGTGAGTTGGGGTGCTGCATAAAACCAGAGATTGAAATGAGCACAGATAAAGTTCCTTAAGTCAAATATGGAATAGACAAGAGCTACTCCTTGCTCAACGAAATGGACTCAACACCGCATATTAAACGCCTAAGAATGTACCTGACTAGTAAGTATCTTAAAACCTATGGATTGCTATGTCTCCAAAAGAGAATCAAGCATGTGTACAGGGGCATAAACGCAGCAGTGATAGGATTGGAGAGGTTCGGTGAGCAAATGAAGACCCTTTGAAGTCATATTGCATGGTACCCATTACACGGGTCTCAACTCTCCAGGTTTAAGGTATTCTTCCCTCAGCTAAAACATGCATGTGGAACCCAGAGTATGATCAACCTTGTGAACGGGAGACGTGTTCAGATATGTCTCAGTTTTCGTACCCTGGTACTCGGGTGCAACATTCCAGACGCTTTAATAACACTCTCCCCACTTGGAGAGTCAGCGCCTTTAACCTCCTGTTTGGCCCAGTTTGCAATTTCTGCGGAAGATGAACAGGAATAGGGAGAACCAATGAGAGACTAGCTGGAGGTGTCTGGACGGGCAAATTTAACTCTCATTTCCCACCAGGAAGAGGAAATAACCAAAGGCTCAGCGTGCCGTGCCGCAACCAGATTAGAGCCTGAAGCCATCCTGCGGTGTTGCGGCCAGCTCAAAAGAAAGCGAGTTGAAGAAAGGAGCTCAGGGGCACTGTAATTCACAAACCTGCAGAGTTATAAATGACAGCTATCGTCCAAAAATATACTGAAGTAAGGCTGCCAAGAGGACTTGAAAGCGGGGCAGAATTGCAGGAAACCGATTTCAGGAGGTAGACTGGAATTGCATTGAAAGCATAGGAAAAGAGGCAGAACGTCCACAATGATGCACTTGGCCAAAAAGGGCGTATGCATTTTTTCCTGAATATATTCAGGAAAAGAGGCAGAACGTCCACAATGATGCACTTGGCCAAAAAGGGCGTATGCGTTTTTTCCTGAATATATTCAGGAAAAAACGCATACGCACTTTTTAGCCAACCAAGCAAGCTTGCAAAGGAAATCTGCACTACAATGAAGTCTCACTTCCCCCCGGTCAAAAGGGCCATCTGAAAAAAGTGTAAAATCCAGAAAGGCAGGACAGGCCATGGAGAACTGGGAGCCTTGTTATGCTGATGGGCGGGATGTAAATTGCCAACAGACACTCGGGAGAAGTGTATGGTGTTTCCTGAAACATCTAAAAAACAAAGCAACAGAGCCTAGGGCACTTCCACTTATGGTCCTATAGCTTAGGGAAATTAAAATCAAAAAGACACAGCCACCCCAAAGTTTGGAACGGCTCTGTTTACAAGAACCTCGTACAGTACAAGTTCAATATCGCAGAAAGTGAAAAATGGATAAAGAAGTTGTGGTATTTACTTACAAAGCAATATCACTCAGCAATGAAATCTATGTCATCAGGCCCTTAGCAGCACAATGAGTGGATTCAGGTATGATGATTCTAACTGAAATAAGTCACACAGAAAAAGAAACATCATAAGATATCAGTAATACACGGAATGTAAACTTGGCTACACAGGAACTGAATTCCAAAACAGAACAGGGTCTCAAATTTAGAAAACCAACTTATGCTTGCTTAAGAGGAAAGGTGAATTGGGGTGCTGCATAAAACCAGAGATTGAAATGAGCACAGATAAAGTTCCTTAAGCCAAATATGGAATAGACAAGAGCTACTCCCTGCTCAACGAAATGGACTCAACACCCCATATTAAACGCCTAAAAATGTACCTGACTAGTAAGTATCTTAAAACCTATGGATTGCTATGTCTCCAAAAGAGAATCAAGCGTGTGTACAGGGGCATAAACGCAGCAGTGATAGGATTGGAGAGGTTCGGTGAGCAAATGAAGACCCTTTGAAGTCATATTGCATGGTACCCATTACACGGGTCTCAACTCTCCAGGTCTAAGGTATTCTTCCTTCAGCTAAAACATGCATGTGGAACCCAGAGTATGATCAACCGTGTGAACGGGAGACGTGTTCAGATATGTCTCAGTTTTCGTACCCTGGTACTCGGGTGCAACATTCCAGACGCTTTAATAACACTCTCCCCACTTGGAGAGTCAGCGCCTTTAACCTCTTGTTTGGCCCAGTTTGCAATTTCTGCGGAAGATGAACAGGAATAGGGAGAACCAATGAGAGACTAGCTGGAGGTGGCTGGACGGGCAAATTTAACTCTCATTTCCCACCAGGAAGAGGAAATAACCAAAGGCTCAGCATGCCGTGCCGGAACCAGATTAGGGCCTGAAGCCATCCTGCGGTGTTGCGGCCAGCTCACAAGAAAGCGAGATGAAGGAAGGAGCTCAGGGGCACTGTAATTCACAAACCTGCAGAGTTATAAATGACAGCTATCGTCCAAAAATATACTGAAGTAAGGCTGCCAAGAGGACTTGAAAGCGGGGCAGAATTGCAGGAAACCGATTTCAGGAGGTAGACTGGAATTGCATTGAAAGCATAGGAAAAGAGGCAGAACGTCCACAATGATGCACTTGGCCAAAAAGGGCGTATGCGTTTTTTCCTGAATATATTCAAGAAAAAACGCATACGCCCTTTTTGGCCAACCAAACAAGTTTGCAAAGGAAATCTGCAGTACAATGAAGTCTCACTTCCCCCCGGTCAAAAGGGCCATCTGAAAAAAGTGTAAAATCCAGAAAGGCAGGACAGGCCATGGAGAACTGGGAGCCTTGTTATGCTGATGGGCGGGATGTAAATTGCCAACAGACACTCGGGAGAAGTGTATGGTGTTTCCTGAAACATCTAAAAAACAAAGCAACAGAGCCTAGGGCACTTCCACTTATGGTCCTATAGCTTAGGGAAATTAAAATCAAAAAGACACAGCCACCCCAAAGTTTGGAACGGCTCTGTTTACAAGAACCTCGTTTACAGTACAAGTTCAACATCGCAGAAAGTGAAAAATGGATAAAGAAGTTGTGGTATTTACTTAAAAAACAATATCACTCAGCAATGAAATCTATGTCATCAGGCCCTTAGCAGCACAATGAGTGGATTCAGGTATGATGATTCTAACTGAAATAAGTCACACAGAAAAAGAAACATTATAAGATATCACTAATACACGGAATGTAAACTTGGCTACACAGGAACTGAATTCCAAAACAGAACAGGGTCTCAAATTTAGAAAACCAACTTATGCTTGCTTAAGGGCAAAGGTGAGTTGAGGTGCTGCATAAAACCAGAGATTGAAATGAGCACAGATAAAGTTCCTTAAGCCAAATATGGAATAGACAAGAGCTACTCCTTGCTCAACGAAATGGACTCAACACCGCATATTAAACGCCTAAGAATGTACCTGACTAGTAAGTATCTTAAAACCTATGGATTGCTATGTCTCCGAAAGAGAATCAAGCGTGTGTATGGGGCATAAACGCAGCAGTGATAGGATTGGAGAGGTTCGGTGAGCAAATGAAGACCCTTTGAAGTCATATTGCATGGTACCCATTCCACGGGTCTCAACTCTCCAGGTTTAAGGTATTCTTCCTTCAGCTAAAACATGCATGTGGAACCTAGCTTATGATCAACCATGTGATCGGGAGACGTGTTCAAATATTTCTCAGTTTTCATACCCTGGTACTCGGGTGCAACATTCCAGACACTTTACTAACACTCTCCCGACTTGGAGAGTCAGTCCCTTTAACCTCCTGTTTGGCCCAGTTTGCAATTTCTGCGGAAGATGAACAGGAATAGGGAGAACCAATGAGAGACTAGCTGGAAGTGTCTGGATGGGCAAATTTAACTCTCATTTCCCACCAGGAAGAGGAAATAACCAAAGGCTCAGCGTGCTGTGCCGGAACAAGATTAGGGCCTGAAGCCATCCTGCGGTGTTGAGCCAGCTCACAAGAAAGCGAGTTGAAGAAAGGAGCTCAGGGGCACTGTAATTCACAAACCTGCAGAGTTATAAATGACAGCTATCGTCCAAAACTATACTGAAGTAAGGCTGCCAAGAGGACTTGAAAGCGGGGCAGAATTGCAGGAAACCGATTTCAGGAGGTAGACTGGAATTGCACTGAAAGCATAGGAAAAGAGGCAGAACGTCCACAATGATGCACTTGGCCAAAAAGGGCGTATGCGTTTTTTCCTGAATATATTCAAGAAAAAACGCATACGCTCTTTTTGGCCAACCAAACAAGCTTGCAAAGGAAATCTGCACTACAATGAAGTCTCACTTCCCCCCGGTCAAAAGGGCCATCTGAAAAAAGTGTAAAATCCAGAAAGGCAGGACAGGCCATGGAGAACTGGGAGCCTTGTTATGCTGATGGGCGGGATGTAAATTGCCAACAGACACTCGGGAGAAGTGTATGGTGTTTCCTGAAACATCTAAAAAACAAAGCAACAGAGCCTAGGGCACTTTCACTTATGGTCCTATAGCTTAGGGAAATTAAAATCAAAAAGATACAGCCACCCCAAAGTTTGGGACGCCTCTGTTTACAAGAACCTCGTTTACCGTACAAGTTCAATATCACAGAAAGTGAAAAATGGATAAAAAACTTGTGGTACTTACGTACAATGCAGTATCACTCAGCAATGAAATCTATGTCATCAGGCCCGTAGCAGCACAATGAGTGGATTCAGGTATGATGATTCTAACTGAAATAAGTCACACAGAAAAAGAAACATCATAAGATATCACTAATACACGGAATGTAAACTTGGCTACACAGGAACTGAATTCCAAAACAGAACAGGGTCTCAAATTTAGAAAACCAACTTATGCTTGCTTAAGGGGAAAGGTGAGTTGGGGTGCTGCATAAAACCAGAGATTGAAATGAGCACAGATAAAGTTCCTTAAACCAAATATGGAATAGACAAGAGCTACTCCTTGCTCAACGAAATGGACTCAACACCGCATATTAAACGCCTAAGAATGTACCTGACTAGTAAGTATCTTAAAACGTATGGATTGCTATGTCTCCGAAAGAGAATCAAGCATGTGTACAGGGGCATAAACGCAGCAGTGATAGGATTGGAGAGGTTCGGTGAGCAAATGAAGACCCTTTGAAGTCATATTGCATGGTACCCATTCCACGGGTCTCAACTCTCCAGGTTTAAGGTATTCTTCCTTCAGCTAAAACATGCATGTGGAACACAGAGTATGATCAACCATGTGAACGGGAGACGTGTTCAGATATGTCTCAGTTTTCGTACCCTGGTACTCGGGTGCAACATTCCAGACGCTTTAATAACACTCTCCCCACTTGGAGAGTCAGCGCCTTTAACCTCCTGTTTGGCCCAGTTTGCAATTTCTGCGGAAGATGAACAGGAATAGGGAGAACCAATGAGAGACTAGCTGGAGGTGTCTGGATGGGCAAATTTAACTCTCATTTCCCACCTGGAAGAGGAATTAACCAAAGGCTCAGCGTGCCGTGCCGGAACCAGATTAGGGCCTGAAGCCATCCTGCGGTGTTGCGGCCAGCTCAAAAGAAAGCGAGTTGAAGAAAGGAGCTCAGGGGCACTGTAATTCACAAACCTGCAGAGTTATAAATGACAGCTATAGTCCAAAAATATACTGAAGTAAGGCTGCCAGGAGGACTTGAAAGCGGGGCAGAATTGCAGGAAACCGATTTCAGGAGGTAGACTGGAATTGCATTGAAAGCATAGGAAAAGAGGCAGAACGTCCACAATGATGCACTTGGCCAAAAAGGGCGTATGCGTTTTTTCCTGAATATATTCAGGAAAAGAGGCAGAAAGTCCACAATGATGCACTTGGCCAAAAAGGGCGTATGCGTTTTTACCTGAATATATTCAGGAAAAAACGCATACGCCCTTTTTGGCCTACCAAGCAAGCTTGCAAAGGAAATCTGCACTACAATGAAGTCTCACTTCCCCCCGGTCAAAAGGGCCATCTGAAAAAAGTGTAAAATCCAGAAAGGCAGGACAGGCCATGGAGAACTGGGAGCCTTGTTATGCTGATGGGCGGGATGTAAATTGCCAACAGACACTCGGGAGAAGTGTATGGTGTTTCCTGAAACATCTAAGAAACAAAGCAACACAGCCTAAGGCACTTCCACTTATGGTTCTATAGCTTAGGGAAATTAAAATCAAAAAGACACAGCCACCCCAATTTGGGACGCCTCTGTTTACAAGAACCTCGTGTACCGTACAAGTTCAATATCACGGAAAGTGAAAAATGGATAAAGAACTTGTGGTACTTACGTACAATGCAGTATCACTCAGCAATGAAATCTATGTCATCAGACCCGTAGCAGCATAATGAGTGGATTCAGGTACGATGATTCTAACTGAAATAAGTCACACAGAAAAAGAAACATCATAAGATATCACTAATACACGAAATGTAAACTTGGCTACACAGGAACTGAATTCCAAAACAGAACAGGGTCTCAAATTTAGAAAACCAACTTATGCTTGCTTAAGGGGAAAGGTGAGTTGGGGTGCTGCATAAAACCAGAGATTGAAATGAGCACAGATAAAGTTCCTTAAGCCAAATATGGAATAGACAAGAGCTACTCCTTGCTCAACGAAATGGACTCAACACCGCATATTAAACGCCTAAGAATGTACCTGACTCTTAAGTATCTTAAAACCTATGGATTGCTATGTCTCCGAAAGAGAATCAAGCATGTGTACAGGGGCATAAACGCAGCAGTGATAGGATTGGAGAGGTTCGGTGAGCAAACGAAGACCCTTTGAAGTCATATTGCATGGTACCCATTCCACGGGTCTCAACTCTCCAGGTTTAAGGTATTCTTCCTTCAGCTAAAACATGCATGTGGAACCCAGAGTATGATCAACCGTGTGAACGGGAGACGTGTTCAAATATGTCTCAGTTTTCCTCCCCTGGTACTCGGGTGCAACATTCCAGACGCTTTACTAACACTCTCCCCACTTGGAGAGTCAGCGCCTTTAACCTCCTGTTTGGCCCAGTTTGCAATTTCTGCGGAAGATGAACAGGAATAGGGAGAACCAATGAGAGACTAGCTGGAGGTGTCTGGACGGGCAAATTTAACTCTCATTTCCCACCAGGAAGAGGAAATAACCAAAGGCTCAGCGTGCCGTGCCGGACCTAGATTAGGGCCTGAAGCCATCCTGCGGTGTTGCGGCCAGGTCACAAGAAAGCGAGTTGAAGAAAGGAGCTCAGGGACACTGTAATTCACAAACCTGCAGAGTTATAAATGACAGCTATCGTCCAATAATATACTGAAGTAAGGCTGCCAAGAGGACTTGAAAGCGGGGCAGAATTGCAGGAAACCGATTTCAGGAGGTAGACTGGAATTGCATTGAAAGCATAGGAAAAGAGGCAGAACGTCCACAATGATGCACTTGGCCAAAAAGGGCGTATGCGTTTTTTCCTGAATATATTCAGGAAAAAACGCATACGCCCTTTTTGGCCAACCAAGCAAGCTTGCAAAGAAAATCTGCACTACAATGAAGTCTCACTTCCCCCCGGTCAAAAGGGCCATCTGAAAAAAGTGTAAAATCCAGAAAGGCAGGACAGGCCATGGAGAACTGGGAGCCTTGTTATGCTGATGGGCGGGATGTAAATTGCCAACAGACACTCGGGAGAAGTGTATGGTGTTTCCTGAAACATCTAAGAAACAAAGCAACACAGCCTAAGGCACTTTCACTTATGGTCCTATAGCTTAGGGAAATTAAAATCAAAAAGATACAGCCACCCCAAAGTTTGGGACGCCTCTGTTTACAAGAACCTCGTGTACCGTACAAGTTCAATATCACAGAAAGTGAAAACTGCATAAAGAACTTGTGGTACTTACGTACAATGCAGTATCACTCAGCAATGAAATCTATGTCATCAGGCCCGTAGCAACATAATGAGTGGATTCAGGTACAATGATTCTAACTGAAATAAGTCACACAGAAAAAGAAACATCCTGAGATATCACTAATACACGGAATGTAAACTTGGCTACACAGGAACTGAATTCCAAAACAGAACAGGGTGTCAAATTTAGAAAACAAACTTATGCTTGCTTAAGGGGAAAGGTGAGTTGGGGTGCTGCATAAAACCAGAGATTGAAATGAGCACAGATAAAGTTCCTTAAGCCAAATATGGAATAGACAAGAGCTACTCCTTGCTCAACGAAATGGACTCAACACCCCATATTAAACGCTTAAGAATGTACCTGACTAGTAAGTATCTTAAAACCTAAGGATTGCTATGTCTCCATAAGAGAATCAAGCGTGTGTACAGGGGCATAAATGCAGCAGTGATAGGATTGGAGAGGTTCGGTGAGCAAATGAATACCCATTGAAGTCATATTGCATGGTACCCATTACACGGGTCTCAACTCTCCAGGTTTAAGGTATTCTTCCTTCAGCTAAAACATGCATGTGGAACCCAGAGTATGATCAACCGTGTGAACGGGAGACGTGTTCAGATATGTCTCAGTATTCCTCCCCTGGTACTCGGGTGCAACATTCCAGACGCTTTAATAACACTCTCCCCACTTGGAGAGTCAGCGCCTTTAAACTCCTGTTTGGCCCAGTTTGCAATTTCTGCGGAAGATGAACAGGAATAGGGAGAACCAATGAGAGACTAGCTGGAGGTGTCTGGACGGGCAAATTTAACTCTCATTTCCCACCAGGAAGAGGAATTAACCAAAGGCTCAGCGTGCCGTGCCGGAACCAGATTAGGGCCTGAAGCCATCTTGCGGTGTTGCGGCCAGCTCAAAAGAAAGCGAGTTGAAGAAAGGAGCTCAGGGGCACTGTAATTCACAAACCTGCAGAGTTACAAATGACAGCTATCGTCCAAAAATATACTGAAGTAAGGCTGCCAAAAGGACTTGAAAGTGGGGCAGAATTGCAGGAAACCGATTTCAGGAGGTAGACTGGAATTGCATTGAAAGCATAGGAAAAGAGGCAGAACGTCCACAATGATGCACTTGGCCAAAAAGGGCGTATGCGTTTTTTCCTGAATATATTCAAGAAAAAACGCATACGCCCTTTTTGGTCAGCCAAACAAGCTTGCAAAGGAAATCTGCACTACAATGAAGTCTCACTTCCCCCCGGTCAAAAGGGCCATCTGAAAAAAGTGTAAAATCCAGAAAGGCAGGACAGGCCATGGAGAACTGGGAGCCTTGTTATGCTCATGGGCGGGATGTAAATTGCCAACAGACACTCGGGAGAAGTGTATGGTGTTTCCTGAAACATCTAAAAAACAAAGCAACAGAGCCTAGGGCACTTCCACTTATGGTCCTATAGCTTAGGGAAATTAAAATCAAAAAGACACAGCCACCCCAAAGTTTGGGACGCCTCTGTTTACAAGAACCTCGTTTACAGTACAAGTTCAACATCGCAGAAAGTGAAAAATGGATAAAGAAGTTGTGGTATTTACATACAAAGCAATATCACTCAGCAATGAAATCTATGTCAGCAGGCCCTTAGCAGCACAATGAGTGGATTCAGGTATGATGATTCTAACTGAAATAAGTCACACAGAAAAAGAAACATCATAAGATATCACTAATACACGGAATGTAAACTTGGCTACACAGGAACTGAATTCCAAAACAGAACAGGGTCTCAAATTTAGAAAACCAACTTCTGCTTGCTTAAGGGGAAAGGTGAGTTGGGGTGCTGCATAAAACCAGAGATTGAAATGAGCACAGATAAAGTTCCTTAAGCCAAATATGGAATAGACAAGAGCTACTCCTTGCTCAACGAAATGGACTCAACACCGCATATTAAACGCCTAAGAATGTACCTGACTAGTAAGTATCTTAAAACCCATGGATTGCTATGTCTCCGAAAGAGAATCAAGCATGTGTACAGGGGCATAAACGCAGCAGTGATAGGATTGGAGAGGTTCGGTGAGCAAATGAAGACCCTTTGAAGTCATATTGCATGGTACCCATTACACGGGTCTCAACTCTCCAGGTTTAAGGTATTCTTCCTTCAGCTAAAACATGCATGTGGAACCCAGAGTATGATCAACCGTGTGAACGGGAGACGTGTTCAGATATGTCTCAGTTTTCGTACCCTGGTACTCGGGTGCAACATTCCAGACGATTTAATAACACTCTCCCCACTTGGAGAGTCAGCGCCTTTAACCTCCTGTTTGGCCCAGTTTGCAATTTCTGCGGAAGATGAACAGGAATAGGGAGAACCAATGAGAGACTAGCTGGAGGTGTCTGGATGGGCAAATTTAACTCTCATTTCCCACCTGGAAGAGGAATTAACCAAAGGCTCAGCGTGCCGTGCCGGAACCAGATTAGGGCCTGAAGCCATCCTGCGGTGTTGCGGCCAGCTCAAAAGAAAGCGAGTTGAAGAAAGGAGCTCAGGGGCACTGTAATTCACAAACCTGCAGAGTTACAAATGACAGCTATTGTCCAAAAATATACTGAAGTAAGGCTGCCAAGAGGACTTGAAAGCGGGGCAGAATTGCAGGAAACCGATTTCAGGAGGTAGACTGGAATTGCATTGAAAGCATAGGAAAAGAGGCAGAACGTCCACAATGATGCACTTGGCCAAAAAGGGCGTATGCGTTTTTTCCTGAATATATTCAGGAAAAAACGCATACGCCCTTTTTGGCCAACCAAGCAAGCTTGCAAAGGAAATCTGCACTACAATGAAGTCTCACTTCCCCCGGGTCAAAAGGGTCATCTGAAAAAAGTGTAAAATCCAGAAAGGCAGGACAGGCCATGGAGAACTGGGAGCCTTGTTATGCTCATGGGCGGGATGTAAATTGCCAACAGACACTCGGGAGAAGTGTATGGTGTTTCCTGAAACATCTAAAAAACAAAGCAACAGAGCCTAGGGCACTTCCACTTATGGTCCTATAGCTTAGGGAAATTAAAATCAAAAAGACACAGCCACCCCAAAGTTTGGGACGCCTCTGTTTACAAGAACCTCGTTTACCGTACAAGTTCAATATCACAGAAAGTGAAAAATGGATAAAGAACTTGTGGTACTTACGTACAATGCAGTATCACTCAGCAATGAAATCTATGTCATCAGGCCCATAGCAGCATAATGAGTGGATTCAGGTACGATGATTCTAACTGAAATAAGTCACACAGAAAAAGAAACATCATAAGATATCACTAATACACGGAATGTAAACTTGGCTACACAGGAACTGAATTACAGAACAGAACAGGGTCTCAAATTTAGAAAACCAACTTCTGCTTGCTTAAGGGGAAAGGTGAGTTGGGGTGCTGCATAAAACCAGAGATTGAAATGAGCACAGATAAAGTTCCTTAAGCCAAATATGGAATAGACAAGAGCTACTCCTTGCTCAACGAAATGGACTCAACACCGCATATTAAACGCCTAAGAATGTACCTGACTAGTAAGTATCTTAAAACGTATGGATTGCTATGTCTCCGAAAGAGAATCAAGCATGTGTACAGGGGCATAAACGCAGCAGTGATAGGATTGGAGAGGTTCGGTGAGCAAATGAAGACCCTTTGAAGTCATATTGCATGGTACCCATTCCACGGGTCTCAACTCTCCAGGTTTAAGGTATTCTTCCTTCAGCTAAAACATGCATGTGGAACCCAGAGTATGATCAACCATGTGAACGGGAGACGTGTTCAGATATGTCTCAGTTTTCGTACCCTGGTACTCGGGTGCAACATTCCAGATGCTTTAATAACACTCTCCCCACTTGGAGAGTCAGCGCCTTTAACCTCCTGTTTGGCCCAGTTTGCAATTTCTGCGGAAGATGAACAGGAATAGGGAGAACCAATGAGAGACTAGCTGGAGGTGTCTGGATGGGCAAATTTAACTCTCATTTCCCACCTGGAAGAGGAATTAACCAAAGGCTCAGCGTGCCGTGCCGGAACCAGATTAGGGCCTGAAGCCATCCTGCGGTGTTGCGGCCAGCTCAAAAGAAAGCGAGTTGAAGAAAGGAGCTCAGGGGCACTGTAATTCACAAACCTGCAGAGTTATAAATGACAGCTATAGTCCAAAAATATACTGAAGTAAGGCTGCCAGGAGGACTTGAAAGCGGGGCAGAATTGCAGGAAACCGATTTCAGGAGGTAGACTGGAATTGCATTGAAAGCATAGGAAAAGAGGCAGAACGTCCACAATGATGCACTTGGCCAAAAAGGGCGTATGCGTTTTTTCCTGAATATATTCAGGAAAAAACGCATACGCCCTTTTTGGCCAACCAAGCAAACTTGCAAAGGAAATCTGCACTACAACGAAGTCTCACTTCCCCCCGGTCAAAAGGGCCATCTGAAAAAAGTGTAAAATCCAGAAAGGCAGGACAGGCCATGGAGAACTGGGAGCCTTGTTATGCTGATGGGCGGGATGTACATTGCCAACAGACACTCGGGAGAAGTGTATGGTGTTTCCTTAAACATCTAAGAAACAAAGCAACAGAGCCTAGGGCACATTCACTTATGGTCCTATAGCTTAGGGAAATTAAAATCAAAAAGACACAGCCACCCCAAAGTTTGGGACGCCTCTGTTTACAAGAACCTCGTTTACCGTACAAGTTCAATATCACAGAAAGTGAAAAATGGATAAAAAACTTGTGGTACTTACGTACAATGCAGTATCACTCAGCAATGAAATCTATTTCATCAGGCCCATAGCAGCACAATGAGTGGATTCAGGTACGATGATTCTAACTGAAATAAGTCACACAGAAAAAGAAACATCATAAGATATCACTAATACACGGAATGTAAACTTGGCTACACAGGAACTGAATTACAGAACAGAACAGGGTCTCAAATTTAGAAAACCAACTTCTGCTTGCTTAAGGGGAAAGGTGAGTTGGGGTGCTGCATAAAACCAGAGATTGAAATGAGCACAGATAAAGTTCCTTAAGCCAAATATGGAATAGACAAGAGCTACTCCTTGCTCAACGAAATGGACTCAACACCGCATATTAAACGCCTAAGAATGTACCTGACTAGTAAGTATCTTAAAACGTATGGATTGCTATGTCTCCGAAAGAGAATCAAGCATGTGTACAGGGGCATAAACGCAGCAGTGATAGGATTGGAGAGGTTCGGTGAGCAAATGAAGACCCTTTGAAGTCATATTGCATGGTACCCATTCCACGGGTCTCAACTCTCCAGGTTTAAGGTATTCTTCCTTCAGCTAAAACATGCATGTGGAACCCAGAGTATGATCAACCATGTGAACGGGAGACGTGTTCAGATATGTCTCAGTTTTCGTACCCTGGTACTCGGGTGCAACATTCCAGATGCTTTAATAACACTCTCCCCACTTGGAGAGTCAGCGCCTTTAACCTCCTGTTTGGCCCAGTTTGCAATTTCTGCGGAAGATGAACAGGAATAGGGAGAACCAATGAGAGACTAGCTGGAGGTGTCTGGATGGGCAAATTTAACTCTCATTTCCCACCTGGAAGAGGAATTAACCAAAGGCTCAGCGTGCCGTGCCGGAACCAGATTAGGGCCTGAAGCCATCCTGCGGTGTTGCGGCCAGCTCAAAAGAAAGCGAGTTGAAGAAAGGAGCTCAGGGGCACTGTAATTCACAAACCTGCAGAGTTATAAATGACAGCTATAGTCCAAAAATATACTGAAGTAAGGCTGCCAGGAGGACTTGAAAGCGGGGCAGAATTGCAGGAAACCGATTTCAGGAGGTAGACTGGAATTGCATTGAAAGCATAGGAAAAGAGGCAGAACGTCCACAATGATGCACTTGGCCAAAAAGGGCGTATGCGTTTTTTCCTGAATATATTCAGGAAAAAACGCATACGCCCTTTTTGGCCAACCAAGCAAACTTGCAAAGGAAATCTGCACTACAACGAAGTCTCACTTCCCCCCGGTCAAAAGGGCCATCTGAAAAAAGTGTAAAATCCAGAAAGGCAGGACAGGCCATGGAGAACTGGGAGCCTTGTTATGCTGATGGGCGGGATGTACATTGCCAACAGACACTCGGGAGAAGTGTATGGTGTTTCCTTAAACATCTAAGAAACAAAGCAACAGAGCCTAGGGCACATTCACTTATGGTCCTATAGCTTAGGGAAATTAAAATCAAAAAGACACAGCCACCCCAAAGTTTGGGACGCCTCTGTTTACAAGAACCTCGTTTACCGTACAAGTTCAATATCACAGAAAGTGAAAAATGGATAAAAAACTTGTGGTACTTACGTACAATGCAGTATCACTCAGCAATGAAATCTATTTCATCAGGCCCATAGCAGCACAATGAGTGGATTCAGGTATGATGATTCTAACTGAAATAAGTCACACAGAAAAAGAAACATCATAAGATATCACTAATACACGGAATGTAAACTTGGCTACACAGGAACTGAATTACAGAACAGAACAGGGTCTCAAATTTAGAAAACCAACTTATGCTTGCTTAAGGGGAAAGGTGAGTTGGGGTGCTGCATAAAACCAGAGATTGAAATGAGCACAGATACAGTTCCTTAAGCCAAATATGGAATAGACAAGAGCTACTCCTTGCTCAACGAAATGGACTCAACACCGCATATTAAACGCCTAAGAATGTACCTGACTAGTAAGTATCTTAAAACCTATGGATTGCTATGTCTCCGAAAGAGAATCAAGCATGTGTACAGGGGCATAAAGGCAGCAGTGATAGGATTGGAGAGGTTCGGTGAGCAAATGAAGACCCTTTGAAGTCATATTGCATGGTACCCATTACACGGGTCTCAACTCTCCAGGTTTAAGGTATTCTTCCTTCAGCTAAAACATGCATGTGGAACCCAGAGTATGATCAACCGTGTGAACGGGAGACGTGTTCAGATATGTCTCAGTTTTCGTACCCTGGTACTCGGGTGCAACATTCCAGACGCTTTACTAACACTCTCCCGACTTGGAGAGTCGGTCCCTTTAACCTTCTGTTTGGCCCAGTTTGCAATTTCTGCGGAAGATGAACAGGAATAGCGAGAACCAATGAGAGACTAGCTGGAGGTGTCTGGACGGGCAAATTTAACTCTCATTTCCCACCAGGAAGAGGAATTAACCAAAGGCTCAGCGTGCTGTGCCGGAACCAGATTAGGGCCTGAAGCCATCCTGCGCTGTTGCGGCCAGCTCAAAAGACAGCGAGTTGAAGAAAGGAGCTCAGGGACACTGTAATTCACAAACCTGCAAAGTTATACATGACAGCTCTCGTCCAAAAATATACTGAAGTAAGGCTGCCAAGAGGACTTGAAAGCGGGGCAGAATTGCAGGAAACCGATTTCAGGAGGTACACTGGAATTGCATTGAAAGCATAGGAAAAGAGGCAGAACGTCCACAATGATGCACTTGGCCAAAAAGGGCGTATGCGTTTTTTCCTGAATATATTCAGGAAAAAACGCATACGCCCTTTTTGGCCAACCAAGAAAACTTTCAAAGGAAATCTGCACTACAATGAAGTCTCACTTCCCCCCGGTCAAAAGGGACATCTGAAAAAAGTGTAAAACCCAAAAAGGCAGGACAGGCCATGGAGAACTGGGAGCCTTGTTATGCTGATGGGCGGGATGTAAATTGCCAACAGACACTTGGGAGAAGTGTATGGTGTTTCCTGAAACATCTTAAAAACAAAGCAACAGAGCCTAGGGCACTTCCACTTATGGTTCTATAGCTTAGGGAAATTAAAATCAAAAAGACACAGCCACCCCAAAGTTTGGGACGCCTCTGTTTACAAGAACCTCGTTTACCGTACAAGTTCAACATCACAGAAAGTGAAAAATGGATAAAGAACTTGTGGTACTTACGTACAATGCAGTATCACTCAGCAATGAAATCTATGTCATCAGGCCCGTAGCAACATAATGAGTGGATTCAGGTACGATGATTCTAACTGAAATAAGTCACACAGAAAAAGAAACATCATAAGATATCACTAATACACGGAATGTAAACTTGGCTACACAGGAACTGAATTCCAAAACAGAACAGGGTCTCAAATTTAGAAAACCAACTTATGCTTGCTTAAGGGGAAAGGTGAGTTGGGGTGCTGCATAAAACCAGAGATTGAAATGAGCACAGATAAAGTTCCTTAAGCCAAATATGGAATAGACAAGAGCTACTCCTTGCTCAACGAAATGGACTCAACACCCCATATTAAACGCCTAAGAATGTACCTGACTCGTAAGTATCTTAAAACCTATGGATTGCTATGTCTCCGAAAGAGAATCAAGCATGTGTACAGGGACATAAACGCAGCAGTGATAGGATTGGAGAGGTTCGGTGAGCAAATGAAGACCCTTTGATGTCATATTGCATGGTACCCATTCCACGGTTTTCAACTACCCAGGTTTAAGGTATTCTTCCTTCAGCTAAAACATGCATGTGGAACCTAGAGTATGATCAACCATGTGATCGGGAGACGTGTTCAAATATGTCTCAGTTTTCGTACCCTGGTACTCGGGTGCAACATTCCAGACGCTTTACTAACACTCTCCCGACTTGGAGAGTCAGTCCCTTTAACCTCCTGTTTGGCCCAGTTTGCAATTTCTGCGGAAGATGAACAGGAATAGCGAGAACCAATGAGAGACTAGCTGGAGGTGTCTGGACGGGCAAATTTAACTCTCATTTCCCACCAGGAAGAGGAATTAACCAAAGGCGCAGCGTGCCGTGCCGGAACCAGATTAGGGCCTGAAGCCATCCTGCGGTGTTGCAGACAGGTCACAAGAAAGCGAGTTGTAGAAAGGAGCTCAGGGGCACTGTAATTCACAAACCTGCAGAGTTATAAATGACAGCTATCGTCCAAAAATATACTGAAGTAAGGCTGCCAAGAGGACTTGAAAGCGGGGCAGAATTGCAGGAAACCGATTTCAGGAGGTAGACTGGAATTGCATTGAAAGCATAGGAAAAGAGGCAGAACGTCCACAATGATGCACTTGGCCAAAAAGGGCGTAGGCGTTTTTTCCTTAATATATTCAGGAAAAAACGCCTACGCCCTTTTTGGCCAACCAAGCAAGCTTGCAAAGGAAATCTGCACTACAATGAAGTCTCACTTCCCCCTAGTCAAAAGGGCCATCTGAAAAAAGTGTAAAATCCAGAAAGGCAGGACAGGCCATGGAGAACTGGGAGCCTTGTTATGCTGATGGGCGGGATGTAAATTGCCAACAGACACTCGGGAGAAGTGTATGGTGTTTCCTGAAACATCTAAAAAACAAAGCAACAGAGCCTAGGGCACTTCCACTTATGGTCCTATAGCTTAGGGAAATTAAAATCAAAAAGACACAGCCACCCCAAAGTTTGGGACGCCTCTGTTTACAAGAACCTCGTTTACAGTACAAGTTCAACATTGCAGAAAGTGAAAAATGGATAAAGAAGTTGTGGTATTTACTTACAAAGCAATATCACTCAGCAATGAAATCTATGTCATCAGGCCCTTAGCAGCAGAATGAGTGGATTCAGGTATGATGATTCTAACTGAAATAAGTCACACAGAAAAAGAAACATCATAAGATATCACTAATACACGGAATGTAAACTTGGCTACACAGGAACTGAATTCCAAAACAGAACAGTGTCTCAAATTTAGAAAACCAACTTATGCTTGCTTAAGGGGAAAGGTGAGTTGGGGTGCTGCATAAAACCAGAGATTGAAATGAGCACAGATAAAGTTCCTTAAGCCAAATATGGAATAGACAAGAGCTACTCCTTGCTCAACGAAATGGACTCAACACCCCATATTAAACACCTAAGAATGTACCTGACTAGTAAGTATCTTAAAACCTATGGATTGCTATGTCTCCGAAAGAGAATCAAGCGTGTGTACAGGGGCATAAACGCAGCAGTGATAGGATTGGAGAGGTTCGGTGAGCAAATGAAGACCCTTTGAAGTCATATTGCATGGTACCCATTACATGGGTCTCAACTCTCCAGGTTTAAGGTATTCTTCCTTCAGCTAAAACATGCATGTGGAACCCAGAGTATGATCAACCGTGTGAACGGGAGACGTGTTCAGATATGTCTCAGTTTTCGTACCCTGGTACTCGGGTGCAACATTCCAGACGCTTTAATAACACTCTCCCCACTTGGAGAGTCAGCGCCTTTAACCTCCTGTTTGGCCCAGTTTGCAATTTCTGAGGAAGATTTACAGGAATAGGGAGAACCAATGAGAGACTAGCTGGAGGTGTCTGGACGGGCAAATTTAACTCTCATTTCCCACCAGGAAGAGGAATTAACCAAAGGCTCAGCGTGCCGTGCCGGAACAAGATTAGGGCCTGAAGCCATCCTGTGGTGTTGCGCCCAACTCAAAAGAAAGCGAGTTGAAGAAAGGAGCTCAGGGGCACTGTAATTCACAAACCTGCAGAGTTATAAATGACAGTTATCGTCCAAAAATATACTGAAGTAAGGCTGCCAACAGGACTTGAAAGTGGGGCAGAATTGCAGGAAACCGATTTCAGGAGGTAGACTGGAATTGCATTGAAAGCATAGGAAAAGAGGCAGAACGTCCACAATGATGCACTTGGCCAAAAAGGGCGTATGCGTTTTTTCCTGAATATATTCAGGAAAAAACGCATACGCCCTTTTTGGCCAACCAAGCAAGCTTGCAAAGGAAATCTGCACTACAATGAAGTCTCACTTCCCCCCAGTCAAAAGGGCCATCTGAAAAAAGTGTAAAATCCAGAAAGGCAGGACAGGCCATGGAGAACTGGGAGCCTTGTTATGCTGATGGGCGGGATGTAAATTGCCAACAGACACTCGGGAGAAGTGTATGGTGTTTCCTGAAACATCTAAGAAACAAAGCAACGGAGCCTAGGGCACATTCACTTATGGTCCTATAGCTTAGGGAAATTAAAATCAAAAAGACACAGCCACCCCAAAGTTTGGGACGCCTCTGTTTACAAGAACCTCGTTTACCGTACAAGTTCAATATCACAGAAAGTGAAAAATGGATAAAAAACTTGTGGTACTTACGTACAATGCAGTATCACTCAGCAATGATATCTATGTCATCAGGCCCGTAGCAGCATAATGAGTGGATTCAGGTATGATGATTCTAACTGAAATAAGTCACACAGAAAAAGAAACATCATAAGATATCACTAATACAGGGAATGTAAACTTGGCTACACAGGAACTGAATTCCAAAACAGAACAGGGTCTCAAATTTGGAAAACCAACTTCTGCTTGCTTAAGGGAAAGGTGAGTTGGGGTGCTGCATAAAACCAGAGATTGAAATGAGCACAGATAAAGTTCCTTAAGCCAAATATGGAATAGACAAGAGCTACTCCTTGCTCAACGAAATGGATTCAACACCCCATATTAAACGCCTAAGAATGTACCTGACTAGTAAGTATCTTAAAACCTATGGATTGCTATGTCTCTGAAAGAGAATCAAGCGTGTGTACAGGGGCATAAACACAGCAGTGATAGGATTGGAGAGGTTCGGTGAGCAAATGAAGACCCTTTGAAGTCATATTGCATGGTACCCATTACACGGGTCTCAACTCTCCAGGTTTAAGGTATTCTTCCTTCAGCTAAAACATGCATGTGGAACCCAGAGTATGATCAACCGTGTGAACGGGAGACGTGTTCAGATATGTCTCAGTTTTCGTACCCTGGTACTCGGGTGCAACATTCCAGACGCTTTAATAACACTCTCCCCACTTGGAGAGTCAGCGCCTTTAACCTCCTGTTTGGCCCAGTTTGCAATTTCTGCGGAAGATGAACAGGAATAGGGAGAACCAATGAGAGACTAGCTGGAGGTGTCTGGACGGGCAAATTTAACTCTCATTTCCCACCAGGAAGAGGAATTAACCAAAGGCTCAGCGTGCCGTGCCGGAACCAGATTAGGGCCTGAAGCCATCCTGCGGTGTTGCGGCCAGCTCAAAAGAAAGCGAGTTGAAGAAAGAGCTCAGGGGCGCTGTAATTCACAAACCTGCAGAGTTACAAATGACAGCTATCGTCCAAAAATATACTGAAGTAAGGCTGCCAAGAGGACTTGAAAGCGGGGCAGAATTGCAGGAAACCGATTTCAGGAGGTAGACTGGAATTGCATTGAAAGCATAGGAAAAGAGGCAGAACGTCCACAATGATGCACTTGGCCAAAAAGGGCGTAGGCGTTTTTTCCTTAATATATTCAGGAAAAAACGCCTACGCCCTTTTTGGCCAACCAAGCAAGCTTGCAAAGGAAATCTGCACTACAATGAAGTCTCACTTCCCCCTAGTCAAAAGGGCCATCTGAAAAAAGTGTAAAATCCAGAAAGGCAGGACAGGCCATGGAGAACTGGGAGCCTTGTTATGCTGATGGGCGGGATGTAAATTGCCAACAGAAACTCGGGAGAAGTGTATGGTGTTTCCTGAAACATCTAAAAAACAAAGCAACAGAGCCTAGGGCACTTCCACTTATGGTCCTATAGCTTAGGGAAATTAAAATCAAAAAGACACAGCCACCCCAAAGTTTGGGACGCTTCTGTTTACAAGAACCTCGTTTACAGTACAAGTTCAACATTGCAGAAAGTGAAAAATGGATAAAGAAGTTGTGGTATTTACTTACAAAGAAATATCACTCAGCAATGAAATCTATGTCAGCAGGCCCTTAGCAGCACAATGAGTGGATTCAGGTATGATGATTCTAACTGAAATAAGTCACACAGAAAAAGAAACATCATAAGATATCAGTAATACACGGAATGTAAACTTGGCTACACAGGAACTGAATTACAGAACAGAACAGGGTCTCAAATTTAGAAAACAAACTTATGCTTGCTTAAGGGGAAAGGTGAGTTGGGGTGCTGCATAAAACCAGAGATAGAAATGAGCACGGATAAAGTAACTTAAGCCAAATATGGAATAGACAATAGCTACTCCTTGCTCAACGAAATGGACTCAACACCGCATATTAAACGCCTAAGAATGTACCTGACTAGTAAGTATCTTAAAACCTATGGATTGCTATGTCTCCGAAAGAGAATCAAGTGTGTGTACGGGGCATAAACGCAGCAGTGATAGGATTGGAGAGGTTCGGTGAGCAAACGAAGAACCTTTGAAGTCATATTGCATGGTACCCATTCCACGGGTCTCAACTCTCCAGGTTTAAGGTATTCTTCCTTTAGCTAAAACATGCATGTGGAACCTAGAGTATGATCAACCATGTGATCGGGAGACGTGTTCAAATATGTCTCAGTTTTCATACCCTGGTACTCGGGTGCAACATTCCAGACGCTTTACTAACACTCTCCCGACTTGGAGAGTCAGTCCCTTTAACCTCCTGTTTGGCCCAGTTTGCAATTTCTGCGGAAGATGAACAGGAATAGGGAGAACCAATGAGAGACTAGCTGGAGGTGTCTGGATGGGCAAATTTAACTCTCATTTCTCACCAGGAAGAGGAAATAACGAAAGGCTCAGCGTGCCGTGCCGGAACCAGATTAGGGCCTGAAGCCATCCTGCGGTGTTGCGCCCAGCTCAAAAGAAAGCGAGTTGAAGAAAGGAGCTCAGGGGCACTGTAATTCACAAACCTGCAGAGTTATAAATGACAGTTATCGTCCAAAAATATACTGAAGTAAGGCTGCCAACAGGACTTGAAAGTGGGGCAGAATTGCAGGAAACCGATTTCAGGAGGTAGACTGGAATTGCATTGAAAGCATAGGAAAAGAGGCAGAACATCCACAATGATGCACTTGGCCAAAAAGGGCGTATGCGTTTTTTCCTGAATATATTCAGGAAAAAACGCATACGCCCTTTTTGGCCAACCAAGCAAGCTTGCAAAGGAAATCTGCACTACAATGAAGTCTCACTTCCCCCCGGTCAAAAGGGCCATCTGAAAAAAGTGTAAAATCCAGAAAGGCAGGACAGGCCATGGAGAACTGGGAGCCTTGTTATGCTGATGGGCGGGATGTATATTGCCAGCAGACACTCGGGAGAAGTGTATGGTGTTTCCTGAAACATCTGAAAAACAAAGCAACAGAGCCTAGGGCACTTCCACTTATGGTCCTATAGCTTAGGGAAATTAAAATCAAAACGACACAGCCACCCCAAAGTTTGGGACGCCTCTGTTTACAAGAACCTCGTTTACCGTACAAGTTCAATATCACAGAAAGTGAAAAATGGATAAAGAACTTGTGGTACTTACGTACAATGCAGTATCACTCAGCAATGAAATCTATGTCATCAGGCACGTAGCAGCATAATGAGTGGATTCAGGTACGATGATTCTAACTGAAATAAGTCACACAGAAAAAGAAACATCATAAGATATCACTAATACACGGAATGTAAACTTGGCTACACAGGAACTGAATTCCAAAACAGAACAGGGTCTCAAATTTAGAAAACCAACTTATGCTTGCTTAAGGGGAAAGGTGAGTTGGGGTGCTGCATAAATCCAGAGATTGAAATGAGCACAGATAAAGTTCCTTAAGCCAAATATGGAATAGACAAGAGCTACTCCTTGCTCAACGAAATGGACTCAACACCCCATATTAAACGCCTAAGAATGTACCTGACTAGTAAGTATCTTAAAACCTATGGATTGCTATGTCTCTGAAAGAGAATCAAGCGTGTGTACAGGGGCATAAACACAGCAGTGATAGGATTGGAGAGGTTTGGTGAGCAAATGAAGACCCTTTGAAGTCATATTGCATGGTACCCATTACACGGGTCTCAACTCTCCAGGTTTAAGGTATTCTTCCTTCAGCTAAAACATGCATGTGGAACCCAGAGTATGATCAACCGTGTGAACGGGAGACGTGTTCAGATATGTCACAGTTTTCGTACCCTGGTACTCGGGTGCAACATTCCAGACGCTTTAATAACACTCTCCCCACTTGGAGAGTCAGCGCCTTTAACCTCCTGTTTGGCCCAGTTTGCAATTTCTGCGGAAGATGAACAGGAATAGGGAGAACCAATGAGAGACTAGCTGGAGGTGTCTGGACGGGCAAATTTAACTCTCATTTCCCACCAGGAAGAGGAATTAACCAAAGGCTCAGCGTGCCGTGCCGGAACCAGATTAGGGCCTGAAGCCATCCTGCGGTGTTGCGGCCAGCTCAAAAGAAAGCGAGTTGAAGAAAGAGCTCAGGGGCACTGTAATTCACAAACCTGCAGAGTTACAAATGACAGCTATCGTCCAAAAATATACTGAAGTAAGGCTGCCAAGAGGACTTGAAAGCGGGGCAGAATTGCAGGAAACCGATTTCAGGAGGTAGACTGGAATTGCATTGAAAGCATAGGAAAAGAGGCAGAACGTCCACAATGATGCACTTGGCCAAAAAGGGCGGATGCGTTTTTTCCTGAATATATTCAGGAAGAAACGCATCCGGACTTTTTGGCCAACCAAACAAGTTTGCAAAGGAAATCTGCACTACAATGAAGTCTCATTTCTACCCGGTTAAAAGGGCCATCAGAAAAAAGTGTAAAATCCAGAAAGGCAGGACAGGCCATGGAGAACTGGGAGCCTTGTTATGCTGATGGGCGGGATGTAAATTGCCAACAGACACTCGGGAGAAGTGTATGGTGTTTCCTGAAACATCTAAAAAACAAAGCAACAGAGCCTAGGGCACTTCCACTTATGGTCCTATAGCTTAGGGAAATTAAAATCAAAAAGACACAGCCACCCCAAAGTTTGGAACGGCTCTGTTTACAAGAACCTCGTTTACAGTACAAGTTCAACATCGCAGAAAGTGAAAAATGGATAAAGAAGTTGTGGTATTTACTTACAAAGCAATATCACTCAGCAATGAAATCTATGTCAGCAGGCCCTTAGCAGCACAATGAGTGGATTCAGGTATGATGATTCTAACTGAAATAAGTCACACAGAAAAAGAAACATCATAAGATATCACTAATACACGGAATGTAAACTTGGCTACACAAGAACTGAATTCCAAAACAGAACAGTGTCTCAAATTTAGAAAACCAACTTATGCTTGCTTAAGGGGAAAGGTGAGTTGGGGTGCTGCATAAAACCAGAGATTGAAATGAGCACAGGTAAAGTAACTTAAGCCAAATATGGAATAGACAAGAGCTACTCCTTGCTCAAGGAAATGGACTCAACACCGCATATTAAACGCCTAAGAATGTACCTGACTAGTAAGTATCTTAAAACCTATGGATTGCTATGTCTCCGAAAGAGAATCAAGCGTGTGTACGGGGCATAAACGCAGCAGTGATAGGATTGGAGAGGTTCGGTGAGCAAATGAAGACCCTTTGAAGTCATATTGCATGGTACCCATTCCACGGGTCTCAACTCTCCAGGTTTAAGGTATTCTTCCTTCAGCTAAAACATGCATGTGGAACCTAGAGTATGATCAACCATGTGATCGGGAGACGTGTTCAAATATGTCTCAGTTTTCATACCCTGGTACTCGGGTGCAACATTCCAGACGCTTTACTAACACTCTCCCGACTTGGAGAGTCAGTCCCTTTAACCTCCTGTTTGGCCCAGTTTGCAATTTCTGCGGAAGATGAACAGGAATAGCGAGAACCAATGAGAGACTAGCTGGAGGTGTCTGGACGGGCAAATTTAACTCTCATTTCCCACCAGGAAGAGGAATTAACCAAAGGCGCAGCGTGCCGTGCCGGAACCAGATTAGGGCCTGAAGCCATCCTGCGGTGTTGCGGACAGGTCACAAGAAAGCGAGTTGAAGAAAGGAGCTCAGGGGCACTGTAATTCACAAACCTGCAGAGTTATAAATGACAGCTATCGTCCAAAAATATACTGAAGTAAGGCTGCCAAGAGGACTTGAAAGCGGGGCAGAATTGCAGGAAACCGATTTCAGGAGGTAGACTGGAATTGCATTGAAAGCATAGGAAAAGAGGCAGAACGTCCACAATGATGCACTTGGCCAAAAAGGGCGTATGCGTTTTTTCCTGAATATATTCAGGAAAAAACGCCTACGCCCTTTTTGGCCAACCAAGCAAGCTTGCAAAGGAAATCTGCACTACAATGAAGTCTCACTTCCCCCTAGTCAAAAGGGCCATCTGAAAAAAGTGTAAAATCCAGAAAGGCAGGACAGGCCATGGAGAACTGGGAGCCTTGTTATGCTGATGGGCGGGATGTAAATTGCCAACAGACACTCGGGAGAAGTGTATGGTGTTTCCTGAAACATCTAAAAAACAAAGCAACAGAGCCTAGGGCACTTCCACTTATGGTCCTATAGCTTAGGGAAATTAAAATCAAAAAGACACAGCCACCCCAAAGTTTGGAACAGCTCTGTTTAAAAGAACCTCGTTTACAGTACAAGTTCAACATCGCAGAAAGTGAAAAATGGATAAAGAAGTTGTGGTATTTACTTACAAAGCAATATCACTCAGCAATGAAATCTATGTCAGCAGGCCCTTAGCAGCACAATGAGTGGATTCAGGTATGATGATTCTAACTGAAATAAGTCACACAGAAAAAGAAACATCATAAGATATCAGTAATACACGGAATGTAAACTTGGCTACACAGGAAAAGAATTCCAAAACAGAACAGGGTCTCAAATTTAGAAAACCAACTTATGCTTGCTTAAGGGGAAAGGTGAGTTGGGGTGCTGCATAAAACCAGAGATTGAAATGAGCACAGATAAAGTAACTTAAGCCAAATATGGAATAGACTATAGCTACTCCTTGCTCAACGAAATGGACTCAACACCGCATATTAAACGCCTAAGAATGTACCTGACTAGTAAGTATCTTAAAACCTATGGATTGCTATGTCTCCGAAAGAGAATCAAGTGTGTGTACGGGGCATAAACGCAGCAGTGATAGGATTGGAGAGGTTCGGTGAGCAAACGAAGACCCTTTGAAGTCATATTGCATGGTACCCATTCCACGGGTCTCAACTCTCCAGGTTTAAGGTATTCTTCCTTCAGCTAAAACATTTATGTGGAACCTAGAGTATGATCAACCATGTGATCGGGAGACGTGTTCAAATATGTCTCAGTTTTCATACCCTGGTACTCGGATGCAACATTCCAGACGCTTTACTAACACTCTCCACACTTGGAGAGTCAGCGCCTTTAACCTCCTGTTTGGCCCAGTTTGCAATTTCTGCGGAAGATGAACAGGAATAGGGAGAACCAATGAGAGACTAGCTGGAGGTGTCTGGATGGGCAAATTTGACTCTCATTTCTGACCAGGAAGAGGAAATAACCAAAGGCTCAGCGTGCTGTGCCGGAACCAGATTAGGGCCTGAAGCCATCCTGCGGTGTTGCGGCCAGCTCACAAGAAAGCGGGTTGAAGAAAGGAGCTCAGGGGCACTGTAATTCACAAACCTGCAGAGTTATAAATGACAGCTATCGTCCAAAACTATACTGAAGTAAGGCTGCCAAGAGTACTTGAAAGCGGGGCAAAATTGCAGGAAACCGATTTCAGGAGGTAGACTGGAATTGCATTGAAAGCATAGGAAAAGAGGCAGAACGTCCACAATGATGCACTTGGCCAAAAAGGGCGTATGCGTTTTTTCCTGAATATATTCAGGAAAAAACGCATACGCACTTTTTGGCCAACCAAGCAAACTTGCAAAGGAAATCTGCACTACAATGAAGTCTCACTTCCCCCCGGTCAAAAGGGCCATCTGAAAAAAGTGTAAAATCCAGAAAGGCAGGACAGGCCATGGAGAACTGGGAGTCTTGTTATGCTGATGGGCGGGATGTAAATTGCCAACAGACACTCGGGAGAAGTGTATGGTGTTTCCTGAAACATCTAAGAAACAAAGCAACACAGCCTAAGGCACTTCCACTTATGGTCCTATAGCTTAGGGAAATTAAAATCAAAAAGACACAGCCACCCCAATTTGGGACGCCTTTGTTTACAAGAACCTCGTTTACCGTACAAGTTCAATATCACAGAAAGTGAAAAATGGATAAAGAACTTGTGGTACTTACGTACAATGCAGTATCACTCAGCAATGAAATCTATGTCATCAGGCCCGTAGCAGCATAATGAGTGGATTCAGGTACGATGATTCTAACTGAAATAAGTCACACAGAAAAAGAAACATCATAAGATATCACTAATACACGGAATGTAAACTTGGCTACACAGGAACTGAATTACAGAACAGAACAGGGTCTCAAATTTAGAAAACCAACTTATGCTTGCTTAAGGGGAAAGGTGAGTTGGGGTGCTGCATAAAACCAGAGATTGAAATGAGCACAGATAAAGTTCCTTAAGCCAAATACGGAATAGACAAGAGCTACTCCTTGCTCAACGAAATGGACTCAACACCGCATATTAAACGCCTAAGAATGTACCTGACTCTTAAGTATCTTAAAACCTATGGATTGCTATGTCTCCGAAAGAGAATCAAGCATGTGTACAGGGGCATAAACGCAGCAGTGATAGGATTGGAGAGGTTCGGTGAGCAAATGAAGACCCTTTGAAGTCATATTGCATGGTACCCATTACACGGGTCTCAACTCTCCAGGTTTAAGGTATTCTTCCTTCAGCTAAAACATGCATGTGGAACCCAGAGTATGATCAACCGTGTGAACGGGAGACGTGTTCAGATATGTCTCAGTTTTCGTACCCTGGTACTCGGGTGCAACATTCCAGACGCTTTAATAACACTCTCCCCACTTGGAGAGTCAGCGCCTTTAACCTCCTGTTTGGCCCAGTTTGCAATTTCTGCGGAAGATGAACAGGAATAGGGAGAACCAATGAGAGACTAGCTGGAGGTGTCTGGATGGGCAAATTTAACTCTCATTTCTCACCAGGAAGAGGAAATAACCAAAGGCTCAGCGTGCCGTGCCGGAACCAGATTAAGGCCTGAAGCCATCCTGCGGTGTTGCGCCCAGCTCAAAAGAAAGCGAGTTGAAGAAAGGAGCTCAGGGGCACTGTAATTCACAAACCTGCAGAGTTATAAATGACAGTTATCGTCCAAAAATATACTGAAGTAAGGCTGCCAACAGGACTTGAAAGTTGGGCAGAATTGCAGGAAACCGATTTCAGGAGGTAGACTGGAATTGCATTGAAAGTATAGGAAAAGAGGCAGAACATCCACAATGATGCACTTGGCCAAAAAGGGCGTATGCGTTTTTTCCTGAATATATTCAGGAAAAAACGCATACGCCCTTTTTGGCCAACCAAGCAAGCTTGCAAAGGAAATCTGCACTACAATGAAGTCTCACTTCCCCCTGGTCAAAAGGGCCATCTGAAAAAAGTGTAAAATCCAGAAAGGCAGGACAGGCCATGGAGAACTGGGAGCCTTGTTATGCTGATGGGCGGGATGTAAATTGCCAACAGACACTCGGGAGAAGTGTATGGTGTTTCCTGAAACATCTAAAAAACAAAGCAAAAGAGCCTAGGGCACTTCCACTTATGGTCCTATAGCTTAGGGAAATTAAAATCAAAAAGACACAGCCACCCCAAAGTTTGGAACGGCTCTGTTTACAAGAACCTCGTTTACAGTACAAGTTCAACATCGCAGAAAGTGAAAAATGGATAAAGAAGTTGTGGTATTTACTTACAAAGCAATATCACTCAGCAATGAATTCTATGTCAGCAGGCCCTTAGCAGCACAATGAGTGGATTCAGGTATGATGATTCTAACTGAAATAAGTCACACAGAAAAAGAAACATCATAAGATATCAGTAATACACGGAATGTAAACTTGGCTACACAGGAAAAGAATTCCAAAACAGAACAGGGTCTCAAATTTAGAAAACCAACTTATGCTTGCTTAAGGGGAAAGGTGAGTTGGGGTGCTGCATAAAACCAGAGATTGAAATGAGCACAGATAAAGTAACTTAAGCCAAATATGGAATAGACAATAGCTACTCCTTGCTCAACGAAATGGACTCAACACCGCATATTAAACGCCTAAGAATGTACCTGACTAGTAAGTATCTTAAAACCTATGGATTGCTATGTCTCCGAAAGAGAATCAAGTGTGTGTACGGGGCATAAACGCAGCAGTGATAGGATTGGAGAGGTTCGGTGAGCAAACGAAGACCCTTTGAAGTCATATTGCATGGTACCCATTCCACGGGTCTCAACTCTCCAGGTTTAAGGTATTCTTCCTTCAGCTAAAACATGCATGTGGAACCTAGAGTATGATCAACCATGTGATCGGGAGACGTGTTCAAATATGTCTCAGTTTTCATACCCTGGTACTCGGGTGCAACATTCCAGACGCTTTACTAACACTCTCCCGACTTGGAGAGTCAGTCCCTTTAACCTCCTGTTTGGCCCAGTTTGCAATTTCTGCGGAAGATGAACAGGAATAGGGAGGACCAATGAGAGACTAGCTGGAGGTGTCTGGATGGGCAAATTTAACTCTCATTTCCCACCAGGAAGAGGAAAGAACCAAAGGCTCAGCGTGCTGTGCCGGAACCAGATTAGGGCCTGAAGCCATCCTGCGGTGTTGCGGCCAGGTCACAAGAAAGCGAGTTGAAGAAAGGAGCTCAGGGGCACTGTAATTCACAAACCTGCAGAGTTATAAATGACAGCTGTCGTCCAAAACTATACTGAAGTAAGGCTGCCAAGAGGACTTGAAAGCGGGGCAGAATTGCAGGAAACCGATTTCAGGAGGTAGACTGGAATTGTATTGAAAGCATAAGAAAAGAGGCAGAACGTCCACAATGATGCACTTGGCCAAAAAGGGCGTATGCGTTTTTTCCTGAATATATTCAGGAGAAAACGCATACGCCCTTTTTGGCCAACCAAGCAAACTTGCAAAGGAAATCTGCACTACAATGAAGTCTCACTTCCCCCCGATCAAAAGGGCCACCTGAAAAAAGTGTAAAATCCAGAAAGGCAGGACAGGCCATGGAGAACTGGGAGCCTTGTTATGCTGATGGGCGGGATGTAAATTGCAAACAGACACTCGGGAGAAGTGTATGGTGTTTCCTGAAACATCTAAAAAACAAAGCAACAGAGCCTAGGGCACTTCCACTTATGGTTGTATAGCTTAGGGAAATTAAAATCAAAAAGACACAGCCACCCCAAAGTTTGGGACGCCTCTGTTTACAAGAACCTCGTTTACAGTACAAGTTCTACATCACAGAAAGTGAAAAATGCATAAAGAACTTGTGGTATATACTTACAAATCAATATCACTCAGCAATGAAATCTATGTCAGTAGGCCCTTAGCAGCACAATGAGTGGATTCAGGTATGATGATTCTAACTGAAATAAGTCACACAGAAAAAGAAACATCATAAGATATCACTAATACACGGAATGTAAACTTGGCTACACAGGAACTGAATTCCAAAACAGAACAGGGTCTCAAATTTAGAAAACCAACTTATGCTTGCTTAAGGGCAAAGGTGAGTTGATGTGCTGCATAAAACCAGAGATTGAAATGAGCACAGATAAAGTTCTTTAAGCCAAATATGGAATAGACAAGAGCTACTCCTTGCTCAACGAAATGGACTCAACACCGCATATTAAACGCCTAAGAATGTACCTGACTAGTAAGTATCTTAAAACCTATGGATTGCTATGTCTCCGAAAGAGAATCAAGCGTGTGTACAGGGGCATAAACGCAGCAGTGATAGGATTGGAGAGGTTCGGTGAGCAAATGAAGACCCTTTGAAGTCATATTGCATGGTACCCATTCCACGGGTTTCAACTACCCAGGTTTAACGTATTCTTCCTTCAGCTAAAACATGCATGTGGAACCTAGAGTATGATCAACCATGTGATCGGGAGACGTGTTTAAATATGTCTCAGTTTTCATACCCTTGTACCCGGGTACAACATTCCAGACGCTTTACTAACACTCTCCTGACTTGGAGAGTCAGTCCCTTTAACCTCCTGTTTGGCCCAGTTTGCAATTTCTGCGGAAGATGAACAGGAATAGCGAGAACCAATGAGAGACTAGCTGGAGGTGTCTGGACGGGCAAATTTAACTCTCATGTCCCACCAGGAAGAGGAACTAACCAAAGGCTCAGCGTGCTGTGCCTGAACCAGATTAGGGCCTGAAGCCATCCTGCGGTGTTGCGGCCAGGTCACAAGAAAGCGAGTTGAAGAAAGGAGCTCAGGGGCACTGTAATTCACAAACCTGCAGAGTTATAAATGACAGCTATCGTCCAAAAATAGACTGAAGTAAGGCTGCCAAGAGGACTTGAAAGCGGGGCAGAATTGCAGGAAACCGATTTCAGGAGGTAGACTGGAATTGCATTGAAAGCATAGGAAAAGAGGCAGAACGTCCACAATGATGCACTTGGCCAAAAAGGGCGTATGCGTTTTTTCCTGAATATATTCAGGAAAAAACGCATACGCCCTTTTTGGCCAACCAAGCAAGCTTGGAAAGGAAATCTGCACTACAATGAAGTCTCACTTCCCCCCGGTCAAAAGGGCCATCTGAAAAAAGTGTAAAATCCAGAAAGGCAGGACAGGCCATGGAGAACTGGGAGCCTTGTTATGCTGATGGGCGGGATGTAAATTGCCAACAGACACTCGGGAGAAGTGTATGGTGTTTCCTGAAACATCTAAGAAACAAAGCAACAGAGCCTAGGGCAATTCCACTTATGGTCCTATAGCTTAGGGAAATTAAAATCAAAAAGACACAGCCACCCCAAAGTTTGGGACGCCTCTGTTTACAAGAACCTCGTTTACAGTACAAGTTCAATATCACAGAAAGTGAAAAATGGATAAAGAACTTGTGGTACTTACGTACAATGCAGTATCACTCAGCAATGAAATCTATGTCATCAGGCCCTTAGCAGCACAATGAGTGGATTCAGGTATGATGATTCTAACTGAAATAAGTCACACAGAAAAAGAAACATCATAAGATATCACCAATACACGGAATATAAACTTGGCTACACAGGAAGTGAATTCCAAAACAGAACAGGGTCTCAAATTTAGAAAACCAACTTATGCTTGCTTAAGGGGAAAGGTGAGTTGGGGTGCTGCATAAAACCAGAGATTGAAATGAGCACAGATAAAGTAACTTAAGCCAAATATGGAATAGACAATAGCTACTCCTTGCTCAACGAAATGGACTCAACACCGCATATTAAACGCCTAAGAATGTACCTGACTAGTAAGTATCTTAAAACCTATGGATTGCTATGTCTCCGAAAGAGAATCAAGTGTGTGTACGGGGCATAAACGCAGCAGTGATAGGATTGGAGAGGTTCGGTGAGCAAATGAAGACCCTTTGAAGTCATATTGCATGGTACCCATTACACGGGTCTCAACTCTCCAGGTTTAAGGTATTCTTCCTTCAGCTAAAACATGCATGTGGAACCCAGAGTATGATCAACCATGTGATCGGGAGACGTGTTCAAATATGTCTCAGTTTTCGTACCATGGTACTCGGGTGCAACATTCCAGACGCTTTACTAACACTCTCCTGCCTTGGAGAGTCAGTCCCTTTAACCTCCTGTTTGGCCCAGTTTGCAGTTTCTGCGGAAGATGAACAGGAATAGCGAGAACCAATGAGAGACTAGCTGGAGGTGGCTGGACGGGCAAATTTAACTCTCATTTCCCACAGGAAGAGGAAATAACCAAAGGCTCAGCGTGCCGTGCCGGAACAAGATTAGGGCCTGAAGCCATCCTGCGGTGTTGCGGCCAGCTCACAAGAAAGCGAGATGCAGAAAGGAGCTCAGGGGCACTGTAATTCACAAACCTGCAGAGTTATAAATGACAGCTATCGTCCAAAACTATACTGAAGTAAGGCTGCCAAGAGGACTTGAAAGCGAGGCAGAATTGCAGGAAACCGATTTCAGGAGGTAGACTGGAATTGCATTGAAAGCATAGGAAAAGAGGCAGAACGTCCACAATGATGCACTTGGCCAAAAAGGGCGTATGCGCTTTTTCCTGAATATATTCAAGAAAAAACGCATACGCCCTTGTTGGCCAACCAAACAAGCTTGCAAAGGAAATCTGCACTACAATGAAGTCTCACTTCCCCCCGGTCAAAAGGGCCATCTGATAAAAGTGTAAAATCCAGAAAGCCAGGACAGGCCATGGAGAACTGGGAGCGTTGTTATGCTGATGGGCGGGATGTAAATTGCCAACAGACACTCGGGAGAAGTGTATGGTGTTTCCTGAAACATCTAAAAAACAAAGCAACAGAGCCTAGGGCACTTCCACTTATGGTCCTATAGCTTAGGGAAATTAAAATCAAAAAGACACAGCCACCCCAAAGTTTGGAACGGCTCTGTTTACAAGAACCTCGTTTACAGTACAAGTTCAACATCGCAGAAAGTGAAAAATGGATAAAGAAGTTGTGGTATTTACTTACAAAGCAATATCACTCAGCAATGAAATCTATGTCATCAGGCCCTTAGCAGCACAATGAGTGGATTCAGGTATGATGATTCTAACTGAAATAAGTCACACAGAAAAAGAAACATCATAAGATATCAGTAATACACGGAATGTAAACTTGGCTACAGAGGAACTGAATTCCAAAACAGAACAGGGTCTCAAATTTAGAAAACCAACTTATGCTTGCTTAAGGGTAAAGGTGAGTTGGGGTGCTGCATAAAACCAGAGATTGAAATGAGCACAGATAAAGTTTCTTAAGCCAAATATGGAATAGACAAGAGCTACTCCTTGCTCAACGAAATGGACTCAACACCGCATATTAAACGCATAAGAATGTACCTGACTAGTAAGTATCTTAAAACCTATGGATTGCTATGTCTCCAAAAGAGAATCAAGCGTGTGTACAGGGGCATAAACGCAGCAGTGATAGGATTGGAGAGGTTCGGTGAGCAAATGAAGACCCTTTGAAGTCATATTGCATGGTACCCATTACACGGGTCTCAACTCTCCAGGTTTAAGGTATTCTTCCTTCAGCTAAAACATGCATGTGGAACCCAGAGTATGATCAACCGTGTGAACGGGAGATGTGTTCAAATACGTCTCAGTTTTCCTCCCCTGGTACTCGAGTGCAACATTTCAGACGCTTTACTAACACTTTCCCCACTTGGAGGGTCAGCGCCTTTAACCTCCTGTTTAGCCTAGTTTGCAATTTCTGCGGAAGATGAACAGGAATAGGGAGAACCAATGAGAGACTAGCTGGAGGTGTCTGGACGGGCAAATTTAACTCTCATTTCCCACCATGAAGAGGAAATAACCAAAGGCACAGCGTGCCGTGCCGGAACCAGATTAGGGTCTGAAGCCATCCTGCGGTGTTGCGGCCAGGTCACAAGAAAGCGAGTTGAAGAAAGGAGCTCAGGGACACTGTAATTCACAAACCTGCAGAGTTATAAATGAAAGCTATCGTCCAATAATATACTGAAGTAAGGCTGCCAAGAGGATTTGAAAGCGGGGCAGAATTGCAGGAAACCGATTTCAGGAGGTAGACTGGAATTGCATTGAAAGCATAGGAAAAGAGGCAGAACGTCCACAATGATGCACTTGGCCAAAAAGGGCGTATGCGTTTTTTCCTGAATATATTCAGGAAAAAACGCATACGCCCTTTTTGGCCAACCAAGCAAACTTGCAAAGGAAATCTGCACTACAATGAAGTCTCACTTCCCCCCGGTCAAAAGGGCCATCTGAAAAAAGTGTAAAATCCAGAAAGGCAGGACACGCCATGGAGAACTGGGAGCCTTGTTATGCTGATGGGCGGGATGTAAATTGCCAACAGACACTCGGGAGAAGTGTATGGTGTTTCCTGAAACATCTAAAAAACAAAGCAACAGAGCCTAGGGCACTTCCACTTATGGTCCTATAGCTTAGGGAAATTAAAATCAAAAAGACACAGCCACCCCAAAGTTTGGAACGGCTCTGTTTACAAGAACCTCGTTTACAGTACAAGTTCAACATCGCAGAAAGTGAAAAATGGATAAAGAAGTTGTGGTATTTACTTACAAAGCAATATCACTCAGCAATGAAATCTATGTCATCAGGCCCTTAGCAGCACAATGAGTGGATTCAGGTATGATGATTCTAACTGAAATAAGTCACACAGAAAAAGAATCATCATAAGATATCAGTAATACACGGAATGTAAACTTGGCTACACAGGAACTGAATTCCAAAACAGAACAGGGTCTCAAATTTAGAAAACCAACTTATGCTTGCTTAAGGGGAAAGGTGAGTTGGGGTGCTGCATAAAACCAGAGATTGAAATGAGCACAGATAAAGTTTCTTAAGCCAAATATGGAATAGACAAGAGCTACTCCTTGCTCAACGAAATGGACTCAACACCGCATATTAAACGCCTAAGAATGTACCTGACTAGTAAGTATCTTAAAACCTATGGATTGCTATGTCTCCGAAAGAGAATCAAGCGTGTGTACAGGGGCATAAACGCAGCAGTGATAGGATTGGAGAGGTTCGGTGAGCAAGTGAAGACCCTTTGAAGTCATATTGCATGGTACCCATTACACGGGTCTCAACTCTCCAGGTTTAAGGTATTCTTCCTTCAGCTAAAACATGCATGTGGAACCCAGAGTATGATCAACCGTGTGAACGGGAGATGTGTTCAAATACGTCTCAGTTTTCCTCCCCTGGTACTCGAGTGCAACATTGCAGACGCTTTACTAACACTCTCCCCACTTGGAGGGTCAGCGCCTTTAACCTCCTGTTTAGCCTAGTTTGCAATTTCTGCGGAAGATGAACAGGAATAGGGAGAACCAATGAGAGACTAGCTGGAGGTGTCTAGACGGGCAAATTTAACTCTCATTTCCCACCATGAAGAGGAAATAACCAAAGGCACAGCGTGCCGTGCCGAAACCAGATTAGGGTCTGAAGCCATCCTGCGGTGTTGCGGCCAGGTCACAAGAAAGCGAGTTGAAGAAAGGAGCTCAGGGACACTGTAATTCACAAACCTGCAGAGTTATAAATGACAGCTATCGTCCAATAATATACTGAAGTAAGGCTGCCAAGAGGACTTGAAAGCGGGGCAGAATTGCAGGAAACCGATTTCAGGAGGTAGACTGGAATTGCATTGAAAGCATAGGAAAAGAGGCAGAACGTCCACAATGATGCACTTGGCCAAAAAGTGCGTATGCGTTTTTTCCTGAATATATTCAGGAAAAAACGCATACGCCCTTTTTGGCCAACCAAGCAAACTTGCAAAGGAAATCTGCACTACAATGAAGTCTCACTTCCCCCCGGTCAAAAGGGCCATCTGAAAAAAGTGTAAAATCCAGAAAGGCAGGACAGGCCATGGAGAACTGGGAGCCTTGTTATGCTGATGGGCGAGATGTAAATTGCCAACAGACACTCGGGAGAAGTGTATGGTGTTTCCTGAAACATCTAAAAAACAAAGCAACAGAGCCTAGGGCACTTCCACTTATGGTCCTATAGCTTAGGGAAATTAAAATCAAAAAGACACAGCCACCCCAATTTGGGACACCTCTGTTTACAAGAACCTCGTTTACCGTACAAGTTCAATATCACAGAAAGTGAAAAATGGATAAAGAACTTGTGGTACTTACGTACAATGCAGTATCACTCAGCAATGAAATCTATGTCATCAGGCCCGGAGCAGCATAATGAGTGGATTCAGGTACGATGATTCTAACTGAAATAAGTCACACAGAAAAAGAAACATCATAAGATATCACTAATACACGGAATGTAAACTTGGCTACACAGGAAGTGAATTACAGAACAGAACAGGGTCTCAAATTTAGAAAACCAACTTATGCTTGCTTAAGGGGAAAGGTGAGTTGGGGTGCTGCATAAAACCAGAGATTGAAATGAGCACAGATAAAGTTCCTTAAGCCAAATATGGAATAGACAAGAGCTACTCCTTGCTCAACGAAATGGACTCAACACCGCATATTAAACGCCTAAGAATGTACCTGACTAGTAAGTATCTTAAAACCTATGGATTGCTATGTCTCCAAAAGAGAATCAAGCGTGTGTACAGGGGCATAAACGCAGCAGTGATAGGATTGGAGAGGTTCGGTGAGCAAATGAAGACCCTTTGAAGTCATATTGCATGGTACCCATTACACGGGTCTCAACTCTCCAGGTTTAAGGTATTCTTCCTTCAGCTAAAACATGCATGTGGAACCTAGAGTATGATCAACCATGTGATCGGGAGACGTGTTCAAATATGTCTCAGTTTTCGTACCCTGGTACTCGGGTGCAACATTCCAGACGCTTTACTAACACTCTCCCGACTTGGAGAGTCAGTCCCTTTAACCTCCTGTTTGGCCCAGTTTGCAATTTCTGCGGAAGATGAACAGGAATAGCGAGAACCAATGAGAGACTAGCTGGAGGTGTCTGGACGGGCAAATTTAACTCTCATTTCCCACCAGGAAGAGGAATTAACCAAAGGCTCAGCGTGCCGTGCTGGAACCAGATTAGGGCCTGAAGCCATCCTGCGGTGTTGCAGCCAGCTCACAAGAAAGCGAGTTGAAGAAAGGAGCTCAGGGGCACTGTAATTCACAATCCTGCAGAGTTATAAATGACAGCTATCGTCCAAAAATATACTGAAGTAAGGCTGCCAAGAGGACTTGAAAGCGGGGCAGAATTGCAGGAAACCGATTTCAGGAGGTAGACTGGAATTGCATTGAAAGCATAGGAAAAGAGGCAGAACGTCCACAATGATGCACTTGGCCAAAAAGGGCGTATGCGTTTTTTCCTGAATATATTAAGGAAAAAACGCATACGCCCTTTTTGGCCAACCAAGCAAGCTTGCAAAGGAAATCTGCACTACAATGAAGTCTCACTTCCCCCCGGTCAAAAGGGCCATCTGAAAAAAGTGTAAAATCTAGAAAGGCAGGACAGGCCATGGCGAACTGGGAGCCTTGTTATGCTGATAGGCGGGATGTAAACTGCCAACAGACACTTGGGAGAAGTGTATGGTGTTTCCTGAAACATCTAAAAAACAAAGCAACAGAGCCTAGGGCACTTCCACTTATGGTCCTATAGCTTAGGGAAATTAAAATCAAAAAGACACAGCCACCCCAAAGTTTGGGACGCCTCTGTTTACAAGAACCTCGTTTACCGTACAAGTTCAATATCACGCAAAGTGAAAAATGGATAAAGAACTTGTGGTACTTACGTACAATGCAGTATCACTCAGCAATGAAATCTATGTCATCAGGCCCTTAGCAGCATAATGAGTGGATTCAGGTACGATGATTCTAACTGAAATAAGTCACACAGAAAAAGAAACATCATAAGATATCACTAATACACGGAATGTAAACTTGGCTACACAGGAACTGAATTCCAAAACAGAATAGGGTCTCAAATTTAGAAAACCAACTTATGCTTGCTTAAGGGGAAAGGTGAGTTGGGGTGCTGCATACAACCAGAGATTGAAATGAGCATAGATAAAGTTCCTTAAGCCAAATATGGAATAGACAAGAGCTACTCCTTGCTCAACGAAATGGACTCAACACCCCATATTAAACGCCTAAGAATGTACCTGACTAGTAAGTATCTTAAAACCTATGGATTGCTATGTCTCCAAAAGAGAATCAAGCGTGTGTACAGGGGCATAAACGCAGCAGTGATAGGATTGCAGAGGTTCGGTGAGCAAATGAAGACCCTTTGAAGTCATATTGCATGGTACCCATTCCACGGGTCTCAACTCTCCAGGTTTAAGGTATTCTTCCTTCAGCTAAAACATGCATGTGGAACCCAGAGTATGATCAACCGTGTGAACAGGAGACGTGTTCAAATATATCTCAGTTTTCCTCCCCGGTACTCGGGTGCAACATTCCAGACGCTTTACTAACGCTCTCCCCACTTGGAGAGTCAGCGCCTTTAACCTCCTGTTTGGCCCAGTTTGCAATTTCTGCGGAAGATGAACAGGAAGAGCGAGAACCAATGAGAGACTAGCTGGAGGTGTCTGGACGGGCAAATTTAACTCTCATTTCCCACCAGGAAGAGGAAATAACCAAAGGCTCAGCGTGCCGTGCCGGAACCAGATTAGGGCCTGAAGCCATCCTGTGGTGTTGCGGCCAGCTCACAAGAAAGCGAGTTGAAGAAAGGAGCTCAGGGGCACTGTAATTCACAAACCTGCAGAGTTATAAATGACAGCTATCGTCCAAAAATATACTGAAGTAAGGCTGCCAAGAGGACTTGAAAGCGGGGCAGAATTGCAGGAAACCGATTTCAGGAGGTAGACTGGAATTGCATTGAAAGCATAGGAAAAGAGGCAGAACGTCCACAATGATGCACTTGGCCAAAAAGGGCGTATGCGTTTTTTCCTGAATATATTAAGGAAAAAACGCATACGCCCTTTTTGGCCAACCAAGCAAGCTTGCAAAGGAAATCTGCACTACAATGAAGTCTCACTTCCCCCCGGTCAAAAGGGCCATCTGCAAAAAGTGTAAAATCCAGAAAGGCAGGACAGGCCATGGAGAACTGTGAACCTTGTTATGCTGATGGGCGGGATGTAAATTGCCAACAGACACTCGGAAGAAGTGTATGGTGTTTCCTGAAACATCTAAAAAACAAAGCAACAGAGCCTAGGGCACTTCCACTTATGGTCCTATAGCTTAGGGAAATTAAAATGAAAAAGACACAGCCACCCCAAAATTTGGGACGCCTCTGTTTACAAGAACCTCGTTTACAGTACAAGTTCAACATCACAGAAAGTGAAAAATGGATAAAGAAGTTGTGGTATTTACTTACAAAGCAATATCACTCAGCAATAAAATCTATGTCATCAGGCCCTTAGCAGCACAATGAGTGGATTCAGGTATGATGATTCTAACTGAAATAAGTCACACAGAAAAAGAAACATCATAAGATATCACTAATACACGGAATATAAACATGGCTACACAGGAACTGAATTACAGAACAGAACAGGGTCTCAAATTTAGAAAACCAACTTATGCTTGCTTAAGGGGAAAGGTGAGTTTGGGTGCTGCATAAAACCAGAGATTGAAATGAGCACAGATAAAGTTCCTTAAGCCAAATATGGAATAGACAAGAGCTACTCCTTGCTCAACGAAATGGACTCAACACCGCATATTAAACGCCTAAGAATGTACCTGTCTAGTAAGTATCTTAAAACCTATGGATTGCTATGTCTCCGAAAGAGAATCAAGCATGTGTACAGGGGCATAAACGCAGCAGTGATAGGATTGGAGAGGTTCGGTGAGCAAATGAAGACCCTTTGAAGTCATATTGCATGGTACCCATTCCACGGGTCTCAACTCTCCAGGTTTAAGGTATTCTTCCTTCAGCTAAAACATGCATGTGGAACCCAGAGTATGATCAACCGTGTGAACGGGAGATGTGTTCAAATATGTCTCAGTTTTCCTCCCCTGGTACTCGGGTGCAACATTCCAGACGCTTTACTAACACTCTCCCCACTTGGAGAGTCAGCGCCTTTAACCTCCTGTTTTGCCCAGTTTGCAATTCTGCGGAAGATGAACAGGAATAGGGAGAACCAATGAGAGACTAGCTGGAGGTGTCTGGACGGGCAAATTTAACTTTCATTTCCCACCAGGAAGAGGAAATAACCAAAGGCTCAGCATGCCGTGCCGGAACAAGATTAGGGCCTGAAACCAGCCTGCGGTGTTGCGGCCAGCTCACAAGAAAGCGAGTTGAAGAAAGGAGCTCAGGAGCACTGTAATTCACAAACCTGCAGAGTTATAAATGACAGCTATCGTCCAAAAATATACTGAAGTAAGGCTGCCAAGAGGACTTGAAAGCGGGGCAGAATTGCAGGAAACCGATTTCAGGAGGTAGACTGGAATTGCATTGAAAGCATAGGAAAAGAGGCAGAACGTCCACAATGATGCACTTGGCCAAAAAGGGCGTATGCGTTTTTTCCTGAATATAGTCAGGAAAAAAGGCATATGCCCTTTTTGGCCAACCAAGCAAGCTTGCAAAGGAAATCTGCACTACAATGAAGTCTCACTTCCCCCCAGTCAAAAGGGCCATCTGAAAAAAGTGTAAAATCCAGAAAGGCAGGACAGGCCATGGAGAACTGGGAGCCTTGTTATGCTGATGGGCGGGATGTAAATTGCCAACAGACACTCGGGAGAAGTGTATGGTGTTTCCTGAAACATTTAAAAAACAAAGCAACAGAGCCTAGGGCACTTCCACTTATGGTCCTATAGCTTAGGGAAATTAAAATCAAAAAGACACAGCCACCCCAAAGTTTGGGACGCCTCTGTTTACAAGAACCTCGTTTACCGTACAAGTTCAATATCACAGAAAGTGAAAAATGGATAGGAACTTGTGGTACTTACGTTCAATGCAGTATCACTCAGCAATGAAATCTATGTCATCAGGCCCGTAGCAGCATAATGAGTGGATTCAGGTACGATGATTCTAACTGAAATAAGTCACACAGAAAAAGAAACATCATAAGATATCACTAATACACGAAATGTAAACTTGGCTACACAGGAACTGAATTCCAAAACAGAACAGGGTCTCAAATTTAGAAAACCAACTTATATTTGCTTAAGGGGAAAGGTGAGTTGGGGTGCTGCATAAAACCAGAGATTGAAATGAGCACAGATAAAGTTCCTTAAGCTAAATATGGAATAGACAATAGTTACTAATTGCTCAACGAAATGGACTCAACACCCCATATTAAACGCCTAAGAATGTACCTGACTAGTAAGTATCTTAAAACCTATGGATTGCTATGTCTCCAAAAGAGAATCAACGTTTGTACAGGGGCATAAACGCAGCAGTGATAGGATTGGAGAGGTTCGGTGAGCAAATGAAGACCCTTTGAAGTCATATTGCATGGTACCCATTACACGGGTCTCAACTCTCCAGGTTTAAGGTATTCTTCCTTCAGCTAAAACATGCATGTGGAACCCAGAGTACGATCAACTGTGTGAATGGGAGACGTGTTCAAATATGTCTCAGTTTTCGTACCCTGGTACTCGGGTGCAACATACCAGACGCTTTACTAACACTCTCCCCACTTGGAGAGTCAGTCCCTTTAACCTCCTGTTTGGCCCAGTTTGCAATTTCTGCGGAAGATGAACAGGAATAGCGAGAACCAATGAGAGACAAGCTGGAGGTGTCTGGACGGGCAAATTTAACTCTCATTTCCCACCAGGAAGAGGAAATAACCAAAGGCTCAGCGTGCCGTGCTGGAACCAGATTAGGGCCTGAAGCCATCCTGCGGTGTTGCGGCCAGCTCAAAAGAAAGCGAGTTGAAGAAAGGAGCTCAGGGGCACTGTAATTCACAAACTTGCAGAGTTATAAATAACAGCTATCGTCCAAAAATATACTGAAGTAAGGCTGCCAAGAGGACTTGAAAGCGGGGCAGAATTGCAGGAAACCGATTTCAGGAGGTAGACTGGAATTGCATTGAAAGCATAGGAAAAGAGGCAGAACGTCCACAATGATGCACTTGGCCAAAAAGGGCGTATGCGTTTTTTCCTGAATATATTCAGGAAAAAACGCATACGCCCTTTTTGGCCAACCAAGCAAACTTGCAAAGGAAATCTGCACTACAATGAAGTCTCACTTCCCCCAGGTCAAAAGGGCCATCTGAAAAAAGTGTAAAATCCAGAAAGGCAGGACAGGCCATGGAGAACTGGGAGCCTTGTTATGCTGATGGGCAGGATGTAAATTGCCAACAGACACTCGGTAGAAGTGTATGGTGTTTCCTGAAACATCTAAAAAACAAAGCAACAGAGCCTAGGGCACTTCCACTTATGGTCCTATAGCTTAGGGAAATTAAAATCAAAAAGACACAGCCACCCCAAAGTTTGGGACACCTCTGTTTACAAGAACCTCGTTTACAGTACAAGTTCAACATTGCAGAAAGTGAAAAATGGATAAAGAAGTTGTGGTATTTACTTACAAAGCAATATCACTCAGCACTGAAATCTATGTCATCAGGCCCTTAGCAGCACAATGAGTGGATTCAGATATGATGATTCTAACTGAAATAAGTCACACAGAAAAAGAAACATCGTAAGATATCAGTAATACACGGAATGTAAAGTTGGCTACACAGGAACTGAATTACAGAACAGAAAAGGGTCTCAAATTTAGAAAACCAACTTATGCTTGCTTAAGGGAAAAGGTGAGTTGGGGTGCTGCATAAAACCAGAGATTGAAATGAGCACAGATAAAGTTCCTTAAGCCACATATGGAATAGACAAGAGCTACTCCTTGCTCAACGAAATGGACACAACACCCCATATTAAACGCCTAAGAATGTACCTGACTAGTAAGTATCTTAAAACCTATGGATTGCTATGTCTCCAAAAGAGAATCAAGTGTGTGTACAGGGGCATAAACGCAGCAGTGATAGGATTGGAGAGGTTCGGTGAGCAAATGAAGACCCTTTGAAGTCATATTGCATGGTACCCATTCCACGGGTCTCAACTCTCCAGGTTTAAGGTATTCTTCCTTCAGCTAAAACATGCATGTGGAACCCAGAGTATGATCAACCGTGTGAACGGGAGATGTGTTCAAATATGTCTCAGTTTTCGTACCCTGGTACTCGGGTGCAACATTCCAGACACTTTACTAACACTCTCCCCACTTGGAGAGTCAGCGCCTTTAAACTCCTGTTTGGCCCAGTTTGCAATTTCTGCGGAAGATGAACAGAAATAGGGAGAAACAATGAGAGACTAGCTGGAGGTGTCTGGAAGGGCAAATTTAACTCTCATTTCCCACCAGGAAGAGGAAATAACCAAAGGCTCAGCGTGCCGTGCCCAAACCAGATTAGGGCCTGAAGCCATCCTGCGGTGTTGCGGTCAGCTCAAAAGAAAGCGAGTTGAAGAAAGGAGCTCAGGGGCACTGTAATTCACAAACCTGCAGAGTTATAAATGACAGCTATCGTCCAAAAATATACTGAAGTAAGGCTGCCAAGAGGACTTGAAAGCGGGGCAGAATTGCAGGAAACCGATTTCAGGAGGTAGACTGGAATTGCATTGAAAGCATAGGAAAAGAGGCAGAACGTCCACAATGATGCACTTGGCCAAAAAGGGCGTATGCGTTTTTTCCTGAATATATTCAGGAAAAAACACATACGCCATTTTTGGCCAACCAAGCAAGCTTGCAAAGGAAATCTGCACTACAATGAAGTCTCACTTCCCCCCGGTCAAAAGGGCCATCTGAAAAAAGTGTAATATCCAGAAAGGCAGGACAGGCCATGGAGAACTGGGAGCCTTGTTATGCTGATGGGCGGGATGTAAATTGCCAACAGACACTCGGGAGAAGTGTATGGTGTTTCCTGAAACATCTAAGAAACAAAGCAACAGAGCCTAGGGCACTTCCACTTATGGTCCTATAGCTTAGGGAAATTAAAATCAAAAAGACACAGCCACCCCAAAGTTTGGGACGCCTCTGTTTACAAGAACCTCGTTTACAGTACAAGTTCAATATCACAGAAAGTGAAAAATGGATAAAGAACTTGTGGTACTTACGTACAAGGCAGTATCACTCAGCAATGAAATCTATGTCATCAGGCCCGTAGCAGCAAAATGAGTGGATTCAGGTACGATGATTCTAACTGAAATAAGTCACACAGAAAAAGAAACATCATAAGATATCACTAATACACGGAATGTAAACTTGGCTACACAGGAACTGAATTCCAAAACAGAACAGGGTCTCAAATTTAGAAAACCAACTTATGTTTGCTTAAGGGGAAAGGTGAGTTGGGGTGCTGCATAAAACCAGAGATTGAAATGAGCACAGATAAAGTTCCTTAAGCCAAATATGGAATAGACAAGAGCTACTCCTTGCTCAACGAAATGGACTCAACACCGCATATTAAACGCCTAAGAATGTACCTGACTCTTAAGTATCTTAAAACCTATGGATTGCTATGTCTCCGAAAGAGAATCAAGCATGTGTACAGGGACATAAACGCAGCAGTGATAGGATTGGAGAGGTTCGGTGAGCAAATGAAGACCCTTTGAAGTCATATTGCATGGTACCGATTCCACGGGTTTCAACTACCCAGGTTTAAGGTATTCTTCCTTCAGCTAAAACATGCATGTGGAACCTAGAGTATGATCAACCATGTGATCGGGAGACGTGTTCAAATATGTCTCAGTTTTCGTACCCTGGTACTCGGGTGCAACATTCCAGACGCTTTACTAACACTCTCCCGACTTGGAGAGTCAGCGCCTTTAACCTCCTGTTTGGCCCAGTTTGCAATTTCTGCGGAAGATGAACAGGAATAGCGAGAACCAATGAGAGACTAGCTGGAGGTGTCTGGACGGGCAAATTTAACTCTCATTTCCCACCAGGCAGAGGAAATAACCAAAGGCTCAGCGTGCCGTGCCGGAACCAGATTAGGGCCTGAAGCCATCCTGCGGTGTTGCGGCCAGCCCACAAGAAAACGAGTTGAAGAAAGGAGCTCAGGGGCACTGTAATTCACAAACCTGCAGAGTTATAAATGACAACTATCGTCCAAAAATATACTGAAGTAAGGCTGCCAAGAGGACTTGAAAGCGGGGCAGAATTGCAGGAAACCGATTTCAGGAGGTAGACTGGAATTGCATTGAAAGCATAGGAAAAGAGGCAGAACGTCCACAATGATGCACTTGGCCAAAAAGGGCGTATGCGTTTTTTCCTGAATATATTCAGGAAAAAACGCATACGCCCTTTTTGGCCAATCAAGCAAGCTTGCAAAGGAAATCTGCACTACAATGAAGTCTCACTTCCCCCCGGTCAAAAGGGCCATCTGCAAAAAGTGTAAAATCCAGAAAAGCAGGACAGGCCATGGAGAACTGGGAGCCTTGTTATGCTGATGGGTGGGATGTAAATTGCCAACAGACACTCGGGAGAAGTGTATGGTGTTTCCTGAAACATCTACAAAACAAAGCAACAGAGCCTAGGGCACTTCCACTTATGGTCCTATAGCTTAGGGAAATTAAAATCAAAAAGATACAGCCACCCCAATGTTTGGGACGCCTCTGTTTACAAGAACCTCGTTTACCGTACAAGTTCAATATCACAGAAAGTGAAAAATGGATAAAGAACTTGTGGTACTTACGTACAATGCAGTATCACTCAGCAGTGAAATCTATGTCATCAGGCCCGTAGCAGCACAATGAGTGGATTCAGGTACGATGATTCTAACTGAAATAAGTCACACAGAAAAAGAAACATCATAAGATATCAGTAATACACGGAATGTAAACTTGGCTACACAGGAACTGAATTACAGAACAGAACAGGGTCTCAAATTTAGAAAACCAACTTATGCTTGTTTAAGGGTAAAGGTGAGTTGGGGTGCTGCATAAAACCAGAGATTGAAATGAGCACAGATAAAGTTCCTTAAGCCAAATATGGAATAGACAAGAGCTACTCCTTGCTCAACGAAATGGACTCAACACCGCATATTAAACGCCTAAGAATGTACCTGACTCTTAAGTATCTTAAAACCTATGGATTGCTATGTCTCCGAAAGAGAATCAAGCATGTGTACAGGGACATAAACGCAGCAGTGATAGGATTGGAGATGTTCGGTGAGCAAATGAAGACCCTTTGAAGTCATATTGCATGGTACCCATTCCACGGGTTTCAACTACCCAGGTTTAAGGTATTCTTCCTTCAGCTAAAACATGCATGTGGAACCTAGAGTATGATCAACCATGTGATCGGGAGACGTGTTCAAATATGTCTCAGTTTTCGTACCCTGGTACTCGGGTGCAACATTCCAGATACTTTACTAACACTCTCCCGACTTGGAGAGTCAGTCCCTTTAACCTCCTGTTTGGCCCAGTTTGCAATTTCTGCGGAAGATGAACAGGAATAGCGAGAACCAATGAGAGACTAGCTGGAGGTGTCTGGACGGGCAAATTTAACTCTCATTTCCCACCAGGAAGAGGAAATAACCAAAGGCTCAGCGAGCCGTGCCGGAACCAGATTAGGGGCTGAAGCCATCCTGCGGTGTTGCGGCCAGCTCACAAGAAAACGAGTTGAAGAAAGGAGCTCAGGGGCACTGTAATTCACAAACCTGCAGAGTTATAAATGACAACTATCGTCCAAAAATATACTGAAGTAAGGCTGCCAAGAGGACTTGAAAGCGGGGCAGAATTGCAGGAAACCGATTTCAGGAGGTAGACTGGAATTGCATTGAAAGCATAGGAAAAGAGGCAGAACGTCCACAATGATGCACTTGGCCAAAAAGGGCGTATGCGTTTTTTCCTGAATATATTCAGGAAAAAACGCATACGCCCTTTTTGGCCAACCAAGCAAGCTTGCAAAGGAAATCTGCACTACAATGAAGTCTCACTTCCCCCCGGTCAAAAGGGCCGTCTGCAAAAAGTGTAAAATCCAGAAAGGCAGGACAGGCCATGGAGAACTGGGAGCCTTGTTATGCTGATGGGCGGGATGTAAATTGCCAACAGACACTCGGGAGAAGTGTATGGTGTTTCCTGAAACATCTAAAAAACAAAGCAACAGAGCCTAGGGCACTTCCACTTATGGTCCTATAGCTTAGGGAAATTAAAATCAAAAAGACACAGCCACCCCAAAGTTTGGGACACCTCTGTTTACAAGAACCTCGTTTACAGTACAAGTTCAACATTGCAGAAAGTGAAAAATGGATAAAGAAGTTGTGGTATTTACTTACAAAGCAATATCACTCAGCACTGAAATCTATGTCATCAGGCCCTTAGCAGCACAATGAGTGGATTCAGATATGATGATTCTAACTGAAATAAGTCACACAGAAAAAGAAACATCGTAAGATATCAGTAATACACGGAATGTAAAGTTGGCTACACAGGAACTGAATTACAGAACAGAAAAGGGTCTCAAATTTAGAAAACCAACTTATGCTTGCTTAAGGGAAAAGGTGAGTTGGGGTGCTGCATAAAACCAGAGATTGAAATGAGCACAGATAAAGTTCCTTAAGCCACATATGGAATAGACAAGAGCTACTCCTTGCTCAACGAAATGGACTCAACACCCCATATTAAACGCCTAAGAATGTACCTGACTAGTAAGTATCTTAAAACCTATGGATTGCTATGTCTCCAAAAGAGAATCAAGCGTGTGTACAGGGGCATAAACGCAGCAGTGATAGGATTGGAGAGGTTCGGTGAGCAAATGAAGACCCTTTGAAGTCATATTGCATGGTACCCATTCCACGGGTCTCAACTCTCCAGGTTTAAGGTATTCTTCCTTCAGCTAAAACATGCATGTGGAACCCAGAGTATGATCAACCGTGTGAACGGGAGATGTGTTCAAATATGTCTCAGTTTTCGTACCCTGGTACTCGGGTGCAACATTCCAGACACTTTACTAACACTCTCCCCACTTGGAGAGTCAGCGCCTTTAAACTCCTGTTTGGCCCAGTTTGCAATTTCTGCGGAAGATGAACAGAAATAGGGAGAAACAATGAGAGACTAGCTGGAGGTGTCTGGAAGGGCAAATTTAACTCTCATTTCCCACCAGGAAGAGGAAATAACCAAAGGCTCAGCGTGCCGTGCCCAAACCAGATTAGGGCCTGAAGCCATCCTGCGGTGTTGCGGTCAGCTCAAAAGAAAGCGAGTTGAAGAAAGGAGCTCAGGGGCACTGTAATTCACAAACCTGCAGAGTTATAAATGACAGCTATCGTCCAAAAATATACTGAAGTAAGGCTGCCAAGAGGACTTGAAAGCGGGGCAGAATTGCAGGAAACCGATTTCAGGAGGTAGACTGGAATTGCATTGAAAGCATAGGAAAAGAGGCAGAACGTCCACAATGATGCACTTGGCCAAAAAGGGCGTATGCGTTTTTTCCTGAATATATTCAGGAAAAAACACATACGCCATTTTTGGCCAACCAAGCAAGCTTGCAAAGGAAATCTGCACTACAATGAAGTCTCACTTCCCCCCGGTCAAAAGGGCCATCTGAAAAAAGTGTAATATCCAGAAAGGCAGGACAGGCCATGGAGAACTGGGAGCCTTGTTATGCTGATGGGCGGGATGTAAATTGCCAACAGACACTCGGGAGAAGTGTATGGTGTTTCCTGAAACATCTAAGAAACAAAGCAACAGAGCCTAGGGCACTTCCACTTATGGTCCTATAGCTTAGGGAAATTAAAATCAAAAAGACACAGCCACCCCAAAGTTTGGGACGCCTCTGTTTACAAGAACCTCGTTTACAGTACAAGTTCAATATCACAGAAAGTGAAAAATGGATAAAGAACTTGTGGTACTTACGTACAAGGCAGTATCACTCAGCAATGAAATCTATGTCATCAGGCCCGTAGCAGCAAAATGAGTGGATTCAGGTACGATGATTCTAACTGAAATAAGTCACACAGAAAAAGAAACATCATAAGATATCACTAATACACGGAATGTAAACTTGGCTACACAGGAACTGAATTCCAAAACAGAACAGGGTCTCAAATTTAGAAAACCAACTTATGTTTGCTTAAGGGGAAAGGTGAGTTGGGGTGCTGCATAAAACCAGAGATTGAAATGAGCACAGATAAAGTTCCTTAAGCCAAATATGGAATAGACAAGAGCTACTCCTTGCTCAACGAAATGGACTCAACACCGCATATTAAACGCCTAAGAATGTACCTGACTCTTAAGTATCTTAAAACCTATGGATTGCTATGTCTCCGAAAGAGAATCAAGCATGTGTACAGGGACATAAACGCAGCAGTGATAGGATTGGAGAGGTTCGGTGAGCAAATGAAGACCCTTTGAAGTCATATTGCATGGTACCGATTCCACGGGTTTCAACTACCCAGGTTTAAGGTATTCTTCCTTCAGCTAAAACATGCATGTGGAACCTAGAGTATGATCAACCATGTGATCGGGAGACGTGTTCAAATATGTCTCAGTTTTCGTACCCTGGTACTCGGGTGCAACATTCCAGACGCTTTACTAACACTCTCCCGACTTGGAGAGTCAGCGCCTTTAACCTCCTGTTTGGCCCAGTTTGCAATTTCTGCGGAAGATGAACAGGAATAGCGAGAACCAATGAGAGACTAGCTGGAGGTGTCTGGACGGGCAAATTTAACTCTCATTTCCCACCAGGCAGAGGAAATAACCAAAGGCTCAGCGTGCCGTGCCGGAACCAGATTAGGGCCTGAAGCCATCCTGCGGTGTTGCGGCCAGCCCACAAGAAAACGAGTTGAAGAAAGGAGCTCAGGGGCACTGTAATTCACAAACCTGCAGAGTTATAAATGACAACTATCGTCCAAAAATATACTGAAGTAAGGCTGCCAAGAGGACTTGAAAGCGGGGCAGAATTGCAGGAAACCGATTTCAGGAGGTAGACTGGAATTGCATTGAAAGCATAGGAAAAGAGGCAGAACGTCCACAATGATGCACTTGGCCAAAAAGGGCGTATGCGTTTTTTCCTGAATATATTCAGGAAAAAACGCATACGCCCTTTTTGGCCAATCAAGCAAGCTTGCAAAGGAAATCTGCACTACAATGAAGTCTCACTTCCCCCCGGTCAAAAGGGCCATCTGCAAAAAGTGTAAAATCCAGAAAAGCAGGACAGGCCATGGAGAACTGGGAGCCTTGTTATGCTGATGGGTGGGATGTAAATTGCCAACAGACACTCGGGAGAAGTGTATGGTGTTTCCTGAAACATCTACAAAACAAAGCAACAGAGCCTAGGGCACTTCCACTTATGGTCCTATAGCTTAGGGAAATTAAAATCAAAAAGATACAGCCACCCCAATGTTTGGGACGCCTCTGTTTACAAGAACCTCGTTTACCGTACAAGTTCAATATCACAGAAAGTGAAAAATGGATAAAGAACTTGTGGTACTTACGTACAATGCAGTATCACTCAGCAGTGAAATCTATGTCATCAGGCCCGTAGCAGCACAATGAGTGGATTCAGGTACGATGATTCTAACTGAAATAAGTCACACAGAAAAAGAAACATCATAAGATATCAGTAATACACGGAATGTAAACTTGGCTACACAGGAACTGAATTACAGAACAGAACAGGGTCTCAAATTTAGAAAACCAACTTATGCTTGTTTAAGGGTAAAGGTGAGTTGGGGTGCTGCATAAAACCAGAGATTGAAATGAGCACAGATAAAGTTCCTTAAGCCAAATATGGAATAGACAAGAGCTACTCCTTGCTCAACGAAATGGACTCAACACCGCATATTAAACGCCTAAGAATGTACCTGACTCTTAAGTATCTTAAAACCTATGGATTGCTATGTCTCCGAAAGAGAATCAAGCATGTGTACAGGGACATAAACGCAGCAGTGATAGGATTGGAGAGGTTCGGTGAGCAAATGAAGACCCTTTGAAGTCATATTGCATGGTACCCATTCCAAGGGTTTCAACTACCCAGGTTTAAGGTATTCTTCCTTCAGCTAAAACATGCATGTGGAACCTAGAGTATGATCAACCATGTGATCGGGAGACGTGTTCAAATATGTCTCAGTTTTCGTACCCTGGTACTCGGGTGCAACATTCCAGATACTTTACTAACACTCTCCCGACTTGGAGAGTCAGTCCCTTTAACCTCCTGTTTGGCCCAGTTTGCAATTTCTGCGGAAGATGAACAGGAATAGCGAGAACCAATGAGAGACTAGCTGGAGGTGTCTGGACGGGCAAATTTAACTCTCATTTCCCACCAGGAAGAGGAAATAACCAAAGGCTCAGCGAGCCGTGCCGGAACCAGATTAGGGGCTGAAGCCATCCTGCGGTGTTGCGGCCAGCTCACAAGAAAACGAGTTGAAGAAAGGAGCTCAGGGGCACTGTAATTCACAAACCTGCAGAGTTATAAATGACAACTATCGTCCAAAAATATACTGAAGTAAGGCTGACAAGAGGACTTGAAAGCGGGGCAGAATTGCAGGAAACCGATTTCAGGAGGTAGACTGGAATTGCATTGAAAGCATAGGAAAAGAGGCAGAACGTCCACAATGATGCACTTGGCCAAAAAGGGCGTATGCGTTTTTTCCTGAATATATTCAGGAAAAAACGCATACGCCCTTTTTGGCCAACCAAGCAAGCTTGCAAAGGAAATCTGCACTACAATGAAGTCTCACTTCCCCCCGGTCAAAAGGGCCGTCTGCAAAAAGTGTAAAATCCAGAAAGGCAGGACAGGCCATGGAGAACTGGGAGCCTTGTTATGCTGATGGGCGGGATGTAAATTGCCAACAGACACTCGGGAGAAGTGTATGGTGTTTCCTGAAACATCTAAAAAACAAAGCAACAGAGCCTAGGGCACTTCCACTTATGGTCCTATAGCTTAAGGAAATTAAAATCAAAAAGATACAGCCACCCCAATGTTTGGGACGCCTCTGTTTACAAGAACCTCGTTTACCGTACAAGTTCAATATCACAGAAAGTGAAAAATGGATAAAGAACTTGTGGTACTTACGTACAATGCAGTATCACTCAGCAGTGAAATCTATGTCATCAGGCCCGTAGCAGCACAATGAGTGGATTCAGGTACGATGATTCTAACTGAAATAAGTCACACAGAAAAAGAAACATCATAAGATATCAGTAATACACGGAATGTAAACTTGGCTACACAGGAACTGAATTACAGAACAGAACAGGGTCTCAAATTTAGAAAACCAACTTATGCTTGTTTAAGGGTAAAGGTGAGTTGGGGTGCTGCATAAAACCAGAGATTGAAATGAGCACAGATAAAGTTCCTTAAGCCAAATATGGAATAGACAAGAGCTACTCCTTGCTCAACGAAATGGACTCAACACCGCATATTAAACGCCTAAGAATGTACCTGACTCTTAAGTATCTTAAAACCTATGGATTGCTATGTCTCCGAAAGAGAATCAAGCATGTGTACAGGGACATAAACGCAGCAGTGATAGGATTGGAGAGGTTCGGTGAGCAAATGAAGACCCTTTGAAGTCATATTGCATGGTACCCATTCCAAGGGTTTCAACTACCCAGGTTTAAGGTATTCTTCCTTCAGCTAAAACATGCATGTGGAACCTAGAGTATGATCAACCATGTGATCGGGAGACGTGTTCAAATATGTCTCAGTTTTCGTACCCTGGTACTCGGGTGCAACATTCCAGATACTTTACTAACACTCTCCCGACTTGGAGAGTCAGTCCCTTTAACCTCCTGTTTGGCCCAGTTTGCAATTTCTGCGGAAGATGAACAGGAATAGCGAGAACCAATGAGAGACTAGCTGGAGGTGTCTGGACGGGCAAATTTAACTCTCATTTCCCACCAGGAAGAGGAAATAACCAAAGGCTCAGCGAGCCGTGCCGGAACCAGATTAGGGGCTGAAGCCATCCTGCGGTGTTGCGGCCAGCTCACAAGAAAACGAGTTGAAGAAAGGAGCTCAGGGGCACTGTAATTCACAAACCTGCAGAGTTATAAATGACAACTATCGTCCAAAAATATACTGAAGTAAGGCTGACAAGAGGACTTGAAAGCGGGGCAGAATTGCAGGAAACCGATTTCAGGAGGTAGACTGGAATTGCATTGAAAGCATAGGAAAAGAGGCAGAACGTCCACAATGATGCACTTGGCCAAAAAGGGCGTATGCGTTTTTTCCTGAATATATTCAGGAAAAAACGCATACGCCCTTTTTGGCCAACCAAGCAAGCTTGCAAAGGAAATCTGCACTACAATGAAGTCTCACTTCCCCCCGGTCAAAAGGGCCGTCTGCAAAAAGTGTAAAATCCAGAAAGGCAGGACAGGCCATGGAGAACTGGGAGCCTTGTTATGCTGATGGGCGGGATGTAAATTGCCAACAGACACTCGGGAGAAGTGTATGGTGTTTCCTGAAACATCTAAAAAACAAAGCAACAGAGCCTAGGGCACTTCCACTTATGGTCCTATAGCTTAAGGAAATTAAAATCAAAAAGATACAGCCACCCCAATGTTTGGGACGCCTCTGTTTACAAGAACCTCGTTTACCGTACAAGTTCAATATCACAGAAAGTGAAAAATGGATAAAGAACTTGTGGTACTTACGTACAATGCAGTATCACTCAGCAGTGAAATCTATGTCATCAGGCCCGTAGCAGCACAATGAGTGGATTCAGGTACGATGATTCTAACTGAAATAAGTCACACAGAAAAAGAAACATCATAAGATATCAGTAATACACGGAATGTAAACTTGGCTACACAGGAACTGAATTACAGAACAGAACAGGGTCTCAAATTTAGAAAACCAACTTATGCTTGTTTAAGGGTAAAGGTGAGTTGGGGTGCTGCATAAAACCAGAGATTGAAATGAGCACAGATAAAGTTCCTTAAGCCAAATATGGAATAGACAAGAGCTACTCCTTGCTCAACGAAATGGACTCAACACCGCATATTAAACGCCCTAGAATGTACCTGACTCTTAAGTATCTTAAAACCTATGGATTGCTATGTCTCCGAAAGAGAATCAAGCATGTGTACAGGGACATAAACGCAGCAGTGATAGGATTGGAGAGGTTCGGTGAGCAAATGAAGACCCTTTGAAGTCATATTGCATGGTACCCATTCCAAGGGTTTCAACTACCCAGGTTTAAGGTATTCTTCCTTCAACTAAAACATGCATGTGGAACCTAGAGTATGATCAACCATGTGATCGGGAGACGTGTTCAAATATGTCTCAGTTTTCGTACCCTGGTACTCGGGTGCAACATTCCAGACGCTTTACTAACACTCTCCCGACTTGGAGAGTCAGCACCTTTAACCTCCTGTTTGGCCCAGTTTGCAATTTCTGCGGAAGATGAACAGGAATAGCGAGAACCAATGAGAGACTAGCTGGAGGTGTCTGGACGGGCAAATTTAACTCTCATTTCCCACCAGGCAGAGGAAATAACCAAAGGCTCAGCGTGCCGTGCCGGAACCAGATTAGGGCCTGAAGCCATCCTGCGGTGTTGCGGCCAGCTCACAAGAAAACGAGTTGAAGAAAGGAGCTCAGGGGCACTGTAATTCACAAACCTGCAGAGTTATAAATGGCAACTATCGTCCAAAAATATACTGAAGTAAGGCTGCCAAGAGGACTTGAAAGTGGGGCAGAATTGCAGGAAACCGATTTCAGGAGGTAGACTGGAATTGCATTGAAAGCATAGGAAAAGAGGCAGAACGTCCACAATGATGCACTTGGCCAAAAAGGGCGTATGCGTTCTTTCCTGAATATATTCAGGAAAAAACGCATACGCCCTTTTTGGCCAACCAAGCAAGCTTGCAAAGGAAATCTGCACTACAATGAAGTCTCACTTCCCCCTGGTCAAAAGGGCCATCTGAAAAAAGTGTAAAATCCAGAAAGGCAGGACAGGCCATGGAGAACTGGGAGCCTTGTTATGCTGATGGGCGGGATGTAAATTGCCAACAGACACTCCGGAGAAGTGTATGGTGTTTCCTGAAACATCTAAAAAACAAAGCAACAGAGCCTAGGGCACTTCCACTTATGGTCCTATAGCTTAGGGAAATTAAAATCAAAAAGATACAGCCACGCCAATGTTTGGGACGCCTCTGTTTACAAGAACCTCGTTTACCGTACAAGTTCAATATCACAGAAAGTGAAAAATGGATAAAGAACTTGTGGTACTTACGTACAATGCAGTATCACTCAGCAGTGAAATCTATGCCATCAGGCCCGTAGCAGCACAATGAGTGGATTCAGGTACGATGATTCTAACTGAAATAAGTCACACAGAAAAAGAAACATCATAAGATATCAGTAATACACGGAATGTAAACTTGGCTACACAGGAACTGAATTACAGAACAGAACAGGGTCTCAAATTTAGAAAACCAACTTATGCTTGTTTAAGGGTAAAGGTGAGTTGGGGTGCTGCATAAAACCAGAGATTGAAATGAGCACAGATAAAGTTCCTTAAGCCAAATATGGAATAGACAAGAGCTACTCCTTGCTCAACGAAATGGACTCAACACCGCATATTAAACGCCTAAGAATGTACCTGACTCTTAAGTATCTTAAAACCTATGGATTGCTATGTCTCCGAAAGAGAATCAAGCATGTGTACAGGGACATAAACGCAGCAGTGATAGGATTGGAGAGGTTCGGTGAGCAAATGAAGACCCTTTGAAGTCATATTGCATGGTACCGATTCCACGGGTTTCAACTACCCAGGTTTAAGGTATTCTTCCTTCAGCTAAAACATGCCTGTGGAACCTAGAGTATGATCAACCATGTGATCGGGAGACGTGTTCAAATATGTCTCAGTTTTCGTACCCTGGTACTCGGGTGCAACATTCCAGACGCTTTACTAACACTCTCCCGACTTGGAGAGTCAGTCCCTTTAACCTCCTGTTTGGCCCAGTTTGCAATTTCTGCGGAAGATGAACAGGAATAGCGAGAACCAATGAGAGACTAGCTGGAGGTGTCTGGACGGGCAAATTTAACTCTCATTTCCCACCAGGAAGAGGAAATAACCAAAGGCTCAGCGTGCCGTGCCGGAACCAGATTAGGGCCTGAAGCCATCCTGCGGTGTTGCGGCCAGCTCACAAGAAAACGAGTTGAAGAAAGGAGCTCAGGGGCACTGTAATTCACAAACCTGCAGAGTTATAAATGACAACTATCGTCCAAAAATATACTGAAGTAAGGCTGCCAAGAGGACTTGAAAGCGGGGCAGAATTGCAGGAAACCGATTTCAGGAGGTAGACTGGAATTGCATTGAAAGCATAGGAAAAGAGGCAGAACGTCCACAATGATGCACTTGGCCAAAAAGGGCGTATGCGTTTTTTCCTGAATATATTCAGGAAAAAACGCATACGCCCTTTTTGGCCAACCAAGCAAGCTTGCAAAGGAAATCTGCACTACAATGAAGTCTCACTTCCCCCTGGTCAAAAGGGCCATCTGAAAAAAGTGTAAAATCCAGAAAGGCAGGACAGGCCATGGAGAACTGGGAGCCTTGTTATGCTGATGGGCGGGATGTAAATTGCCAACAGACACTCGGGAGAAGTGTATGGTGTTTCCTGAAACATCTAAAAAACAAAGCAACAGAGCCTAGGGCACTTCCACTTATGGTCCTATAGCTTAGGGAAATTAAAATCAAAAAGATACAGCCACCCCAATGTTTGGGACGCCTCTGTTTACAAGAACCTCGTTTACCGTACAAGTTCAATATCACAGAAAGTGAAAAATGGATAAAGAACTTGTGGTACTTACGTACAATGCAGTATCACTCAGCAGTGAAATCTATGTCATCAGGCCCGTAGCAGCACAATGAGTGGATTCAGGTACGATGATTCTAACTGAAATAAGTCACACAGAAAAAGAAACATCATAAGATATCAGTAATACACGGAATGTAAACTTGGCTACACAGGAACTGAATTACAGAACAGAACAGTGTCTCAAATTTAGAAAACCAACTTATGCTTGCTTAAGGGGAAAGGTGAGTTGGGGTGCTGCATAAAACCAGAGATTGAAATGAGCACAGATAAAGTTCCTTAAGCCAAATATGGAATAGACAAGAGCTACTCCTTGCTCAACGAAATGGACTCAACACCGCATATTAAACGCCTAAGAATGTACCTGACTCTTAAGTATCTTAAAACCTATGGATTGCTATGTCTCCGAAAGAGAATCAAGCATGTGTACAGGGACATAAACGCAGCAGTGATAGGATTGTAGAGGCTCGGTGAGCAAATGAAGACCCTTTGAAGTCATATTGCATGGTACCCATTCCACGGGTTTCAACTACCCAGGTTTAAGGTATTCTTCCTTCAGCTAAAACATGCATGTGGAACCTAGAGTATGATCAACCATGTGATCGGGAGACGTGTTCAAATATGTCTCAGTTTTCGTACCCTGGTACTCGGGTGCAACATTCCAGACGCTTTACTAACACTCTCCCGACTTGGAGAGTCAGTCCCTTTAACCTCCTGTTTGGCCCAGTTTGCAATTTCTGCGGAAGATGAACAGGAATAGCGAGAACCAATGAGAGACTAGCTGGAGGTGTCTGGACGGGCAAATTTAACTCTCATTTCCCACCAGGAAGAGGAAATAACCAAAGGCTCAGCGTGCCGTGCCGGAACCAGATTAGGGCCTGAAGCCATCCTGCGGTGTTGCGGCCAGCTCACAAGAAAAGGAGTTGAAGAAAGGAGCTCAGGGGCACTGTAATTCACAAACCTGCAGAGTTATAAATGACAACTATCGTCCAAAAATATACTGAAGTAAGGCTGCCAAGAGGACTTGAAAGCGGGGCAGAATTGCAGGAAACCGATTTCAGGAGGTAGACTGGAATTGCATTGAAAGCATAGGAAAAGAGGCAGAACGTCCACAATGATGCACTTGGCCAAAAAGGGCGTATGCGTTTTTTCCTGAATATATTCAGGAAAAAACGCATACGCCCTTTTTGGCCAACCAAGCAAGCTTGCAAAGGAAATCTGCACTACAATGAAGTCTCACTTCCCCCCGGTCAAAAGGGCCATGTGAAAAAAGTGTAAAATCCAGAAAGGCAGGACAGGCCATGGAGAACTGAGAGCCTTGTTATGCTGATGGGCGGGATGTAAACTGCCAACAGACACTCGGGAGAAGTGTATGGTGTTTCCTGAAACATCTAAAAAACAAAGCAACAGAGCCTAGGGCACTTCCACTTATGGTCCTATAGCTTAGGGAAATTAAAATCAAAAAGATACAGCCACCCCAATGTTTGGGACGCCTCTGTTTACAAGAACCTCGTTTACCGTACAAGTTCAATATCACAGAAAGTGAAAAATGGATAAAGAACTTGTGGTACTTACGTACAATGCAGTATCACTCAGCAGTGAAATCTATGTCATCAGGCCCGTAGCAGCACAATGAGTGGATTCAGGTACGATGATTCTAACTGAAATAAGTCACACAGAAAAAGAAACATCATAAGATATCAGTAATACACGGAATGTAAACTTGGCTACACAGGAACTGAATTACAGAACAGAACAGGGTCTCAAATTTAGAAAACCAACTTATGCTTGCTTAAGGGGAAAGGTGAGTTGGGGTGCTGCATAAAACCAGAGATTGAAATGAGCACAGATAAAGTTCCTTAAGCCAAATATGGAATAGACAAGAGCTACTCCTTGCTCAACGAAATGGACTCAACACCGCATATTAAACGCCTAAGAATGTACCTGACTCTTAAGTATCTTAAAACCTATGGATTGCTATGTCTCCGAAAGAGAATCAAGCATGTGCACAGGGACATAAACGCAGCAGTGATAGGATTGGAGAGGTTCGGTGAGCAAATGAAGACCCTTTGAAGTCATATTGCATGGTACCCATTCCACGGGTTTCAACTACCCAGGTTTAAGGTATTCTTCCTTCAGCTAAAACATGCATGTGGAACCTAGAGTATGATCAACCATGTGATCGGGAGACGTGTTCAAATACGTCTCAGTTTTCATACCCTGGTACTCGGGTGCAACATTCCAGACGCTTTACTAACACTCTCCCGACTTGGAGAGTCAGTCCCTTTAACCTCCTGTTTGGCCCAGTTTGCAATTTCTGTGGAAGATGAACAGGAATAGCGAGAACCAATGAGAGACTAGCTGGAGGTGTCTGGACGGGCAAATTTAACTCTCATTTCCCACCAGGAAGAGGAAATAACCAAAGGCTCAGCGTGCCGTGCCGGAACCAGATTAGGGCCTGAAGCCATCCTGCGGTGTTGCGGCCAGCTCACAAGAAAACGAGTTGAAGAAAGGAGCTCAGGGGCACTGTAATTCACAAACCTGCAGAGTTATAAATGACAACTATCGTCCAAAAATATACTGAAGTAAGGCTGCCAAGAGGACTTGAAAGCGGGGCAGAATTGCAGGAAACCGATTTCAGGAGGTAGACTGGAATTGCATTGAAAGCATAGCAAAAGAGGCAGAACGTCCACAATGATGCACTTGGCCAAAAAGGGCGTATGCGTTTTTTCCTGAATATATTCAGGAAAAAACGCATACGCCCTTTTTGGCCAACCAAGCAAGCTTGAAAAGGAAATCTGCACTACAATGAAGTCTCACTCCCCCCCCCCCCGGTCAAAAGGGCTATCTGAAAAAAGTGTAAAATCCAGAAAGGCAGGACAGGCCATGGAGAACTGGGAGCCTTGTTATGCTGATGGGCGGGATGTAAACTGCCAACAGACACTCGGGAGAAGTGTATGGTGTTTCCTGAAACATCTAAAAAACAAAGCAACAGAGCCTAGGGCACTTCCACTTATGGTCCTATAGCTTAGGGAAATTAAAATCAAAAAGATACAGCCACCCCAATGTTTGGGACGCCTCTGTTTACAAGAAACTCGTTTACCGTACAAGTTCAATATCACAGAAAGTGAAAAATGGATAAAGAACTTGTGGTACTTACGTACAATGCAGTATCACTCTGCAGTGAAATCTATGTCATCAGGCCCGTAGCAGCACAATGAGTGGATTCAGGTACGATGATTCTAACTGAAATAAGTCACACAGAAAAAGAAACATCATAAGATATCAGTAATACACGGAATGTAAACTTGGCTACACAGGAACTGAATTACAGAACAGAACAGGGTCTCCAATTTAGAAAACCAACTTATGCTTGTTTAAGGGTAAAGGTGAGTTGGGGTGCTGCATAAAACCAGAGATTGAAATGAGCACAGATAAAGTTCCTTAAGCCAAATATGGAATAGACAAGAGCTACTCCTTGCTCAACGAAATGGACTCAACACCGCATATTAAACGCCTAAGAATGTACCTGACTCTTAAGTATCTTAAAACCTATGGATTGCTATGTCTCCGAAAGAGAATCAAGCATGTGTACAGGGACATAAACGCAGCAGTGATAGGATTGGAGAGGTTCGGTGAGCAAATGAAGACCCTTTGAAGTCATATTGCATGGTACCCATTCCACGGGTTTCAACTACCCAGGTTTAAGGTATTCTTCCTTCAGCTAAAACATGCCTGTGGAACCTAGAGTATGATCAACCATGTGATCGGGAGACGTGTTCAAATATGTCTCAGTTTTCGTACCCTGGTACTCGGGTGCAACATTCCAGACGCTTTACTAACACTCTCCCGACTTGGAGAGTCAGTCCCTTTAACCTCCTGTTTGGCCCAGTTTGCAATTTCTGCGGAAGATGAACAGGAATAGCGAGAACCAATGAGAGACTAGCTGGAGGTTTCTGGATGGGCAAATTTAACTCTCATTTCCCAACAGGAAGAGGAAATAACCAAAGGCTCAGCGTGCCGTGCCGGAACCAGATTAGGGCCTGAAGCCATCCTGCGGTGTTGCGGCCAGCTCACAAGAAAACGAGTTGAAGAAAGGAGCTCAGGGGCACTGTAATTCACAAACCTGCAGAGTTATAAATGACAGCTATCGTCCAAAAATATACTGAAGTAAGGCTGCCAAGAGGACTTGAAAGCGGGGCAGAATTGCAGGAAACCGATTTCAGGAGGTAGACTGGAATTGCATTGAAAGCATAGGAAAAGAGGCAGAACGTCCACAATGATGCACTTGGCCAAAAAGGGCGTATGCGTTTTTTCCTGAATATATTCAGGAAAAAACGCATACGCCCTTTTTGGCCAACCAAGCAAGCTTGCAAAGGAAATCTGCACTACAATGAAGTCTCACTTCCCGCCACACCGGTCAAAAGGGCCATCTGAAAAAAGTGTAAAATCCAGAAAGACAGGACAGGCCATGGCGAACTGGGAGCCTTGTTATGCTGATGGGCGGGATGTAAACTGCCAACAGACACTCGGGAGAAGTGTATGGTGTTTCCTGAAACATCTAAAAAACAAAGCAACAGAGCCTAGGGCACTTCCACTTATGGTCCTATAGCTTAGGGAAATTAAAATCAAAAAGATACAGCCACCCCAATGTTTGGGACGCCTCTGTTTACAAGAACCTCGTTTACCGTACAAGTTCAATATCACAGAAAGTGAAAAATGGATAAAGAACTTGTGGTACTTACGTACAATGCAGTATCACTCAGCAGTGAAATCTATGTCATCAGGCCCGTAGCAGCACAATGAGTGGATTCAGGTACGATGATTCTAACTGAAATAAGTCACACAGAAAAAGAAACATCATAAGATATCAGTAATACACGGAATGTAAACTTGGCTACACAGGAACTGAATTACAGAACAGAACAGGGTCTCAAATTTAGAAAACCAACTTATGCTTGTTTAAGGGTAAAGGTGAGTTGGGGTGCTGCATAAAACCAGAGATTGAAATGAGCACAGATAAAGTTCCTTAAGCCAAATATGGAATAGACAAGAGCTACTCCTTGCTCAACGAAATGGACTCAACACCGCATATTAAATGCCTAAGAATGTACCTGACTCTTAAGTATCTTAAAACCTATGGATTGCTATGTCTCCAAAAGAGAATCAAGCATGTGTACAGGGACATAAACGCAGCAGTGATAGGATTGGAGAGGTTCGGTGAGCAAATGAAGACCCTTTGAAGTCATATTGCATGGTACCCATTCCACGGGTTTCAACTACCCAGGTTTAAGGTATTCTTCCTTCAGCTAAAACATGCCTGTGGAACCTAGAGTATGATCAACCATGTGATCGGGAGACGTGTTCAAATATGTCTCAGTTTTCGTACCCTGGTACTCGGGTGCAACATTCCAGACGCTTTACTAACACTCTCCCGACTTGGAGAGTCAGTCCCTTTAACCTCCTGTTTGGCCCAGTTTGCAATTTCTGCGGAAGATGAACAGGAATAGCGAGAACCAATGAGAGACTAGCTGGAGGTGTCTGGACGGGCAAATTTATCTCTCATTTCCCACCAGGAAGAGGAAATAACCAAAGGCTCAGCGTGCCGTGCCGGAACCAGATTAGGGCCTGAAGCCATCCTGCGGTGTTGCGGCCAGCTCACAAGAAAACGAGTTGAAGAAAGGAGCTCAGGGGCACTATAATTCACAAACCTGCAGAGTTATAAATGACAGCTATCGTCCAAAAATATACTGAAGTAAGGCTGCCAAGAGAACTTGAAAGCGGGGCAGAATTGCAGGAAACCGATTTCAGGAGGTAGACTGGAATTGCATTGAAAGCATAGGAAAAGAGGCAGAACGTCCACAATGATGCACTTGGCCAAAAAGGGCGTATGCGTTTTTTCCTGAATATATTCAGGAAAAAACGCATACGCCCTTTTTGGCCAACCAAGCAAGCTTGCAAAGGAAATCTGCACTACAATGAAGTCTCACTTCCCCCCCCCCCCCGGTCAAAAGGGCCATCTGAAAAAAGTGTAAAATCCAGAAAGGCAGGACAGGCCATGGCGAACTGGGAGCCTTGTTATGCTGATGGGCGGGATGTAAACTGCCAATAGACACTCGGGAGAAGTGTATGGTGTTTCCTGAAACATCTAAAAAACAAAGCAACAGAGCCTAGGGCACTTCCACTTATGGTCCTATAGCTTAGGGAAATTAAAATCAAAAAGATACAGCCACCCCAATGTTTGGGACGCCTCTGTTTACAAGAACCTCGTTTACCGTACAAGTTCAATATCACAGAAAGTGAAAAATGGATAAAGAACTTGTGGTACTTACGTACAATGCAGTATCACTCTGCAGTGAAATCTATGTCATCAGGCCCGTAGCAGCACAATGAGTGGATTCAGGTACGATGATTCTAACTGAAATAAGTCACACAGAGAAAGAAACATCATAAGATATCAGTAATACACGGAATGTAAACTTGGCTACACAGGAACTGAATTACAGAACAGAACAGGGTCTCCAATTTAGAAAACCAACTTATGCTTGTTTAAGGGTAAAGGTGAGTTGGGGTGCTGCATAAAACCAGAGATTGAAATGAGCACAGATAAAGTTCCTTAAGCCAAATATGGAATAGACAAGAGCTACTCCTTGCTCAACGAAATGGACTAAACACCGCATATTAAACGCCTAAGAATGTACCTGACTCTTAAGTATCTTAAAACCTATGGATTGCTATGTCTCCGAAAGAGAATCAAGCATGTGTACAGGGACATAAACGCAGCAGTGATAGGATTGGAGAGGTTCGGTGAGCAAATGAAGACCCTTTGAAGTCATATTGCATGGTACCCATTCCACGGGTTTCAACTACCCAGGTTTAAGGTATTCTTCCTTCAGCTAAAACATGCCTGTGGAACCTAGAGTATGATCAACCATGTGATCGGGAGACGTGTTCAAATATGTCTCAGTTTTCGTACCCTGGTACTCGGGTGCAACATTCCAGACGCTTTACTAACACTCTCCCGACTTGGAGAGTCAGTCCCTTTAACCTCCTGTTTGGCCCAGTTTGCAATTTCTGCGGAAGATGAACAGGAATAGCGAGAACCAATGAGAGACTAGCTGGAGGTGTCTGGACGGGCAAATTTAACTCTCATTTCCCAACAGGAAGAGGAAATAACCAAAGGCTCAGCGTGCCGTGCCGGAACCAGATTAGGGCCTGAAGCCATCCTGCGGTGTTGCGGCCAGCTCACAAGAAAACGAGTTGGAGAAAGGAGCTCAGGGGCACTGTAATTCACAAACCTGCAGAGTTATAAATGACAGCTATCGTCCAAAAATATACTGAAGTAAGGCTGCCAAGAGGACTTGAAAGCGGGGCAGAATTGCAGGAAACCGATTTCAGGAGGTAGACTGGAATTGCATTGAAAGCATAGGAAAAGAGGCAGAACGTCCACAATGATGCACTTGGCCAAAAAGGGTGTATGCGTTTTTTCCTGAATATATTCAGGAAAAAACGCATACGCCCTTTTTGGCCAACCAAGCAAGCTTGCAAAGGAAATCTGCACTACAATGAAGTCTCACTTCCCGCTCCCCCGGTCAAAAGGGCCATCTGAAAAAAGTGTAAAATCCAGAAAGGCAGGACAGGCCATGGCGAACTGGGAGCCTTGTTATGCTGATGGGCGGGATGTAAACTGCCAACAGACACTCGGGAGAAGTGTATGGTGTTTCCTGAAACATCTAAAAAACAAAGCAACAGAGCCTAGGGCACTTCCACTTATGGTCCTATAGCTTAGGGAAATTAAAATCAAAAAGATACAGCCACCCCAATGTTTGGGACGCCTCTGTTTACAAGAACCTCGTTTACCGTACAAGTTCAATATCACAGAAAGTGAAAAATGGATAAAGAACTTGTGGTACTTACGTACAATGCAGTATCACTCAGCAGTGAAATCTATGTCATCAGGCCCGTAGCAGCACAATGAGTGGATTCAGGTACGATGATTCTAACTGAAATAAGTCACACAGAAAAAGAAACATCATAAGATATCAGTAATACACGGAATGTAAACTTGGCTACACAGGAACTGAATTACAGAACAGAACAGGGTCTCAAATTTAGAAAACCAACTTATGCTTGTTTAAGGGTAAAGGTGAGTTGGGGTGCTGCATAAAACCAGAGATTGAAATGAGCACAGATAAAGTTCCTTAAGCCAAATATGGAATAGACAAGAGCTACTCCTTGCTCAACGAAATGGACTCAACACCGCATATTAAATGCCTAAGAATGTACCTGACTCTTAAGTATCTTAAAACCTATGGATTGCTATGTCTCCGAAAGAGAATCAAGCATGTGTACAGGGACATAAACGCAGCAGTGATAGGATTGGAGAGGTTCGGTGAGCAAATGAAGACCCTTTGAAGTCATATTGCATGGTACCCATTCCACGGGTTTCAACTACCCAGGTTTAAGGTATTCTTCCTTCAGCTAAAACATGCCTGTGGAACCTAGAGTATGATCAACCATGTGATCGGGAGACGTGTTCAAATATGTCTCAGTTTTCGTACCCTGGTACTCGGGTGCAACATTCCAGACGCTTTACTAACACTCTCCCGACTTGGAGAGTCAGTCCCTTTAACCTCCTGTTTGGCCCAGTTTGCAATTTCTGCGGAAGATGAACAGGAATAGCGAGAACCAATGAGAGACTAGCTGGAGGTGTCTGGACGGGCAAATTTAACTCTCATTTCCCACCAGGAAGAGGAAATAACCAAAGGCTCAGCGTGCCGTGCCGGAACCAGATTAGGGCCTGAAGCCATCCTGCGGTGTTGCGGCCAGCTCACAAGAAAACGAGTTGAAGAAAGGAGCTCAGGGGCACTGTAATTCACAAACCTGCAGAGTTATAAATAACAGCTATCGTCCAAAAATATACTGAAGTAAGGCTGCCAAGAGAACTTGAAAGCGGGGCAGAATTGCAGGAAACCGATTTCAGGAGGTAGACTGGAATTGCATTGAAAGCATAGGAAAAGAGGCAGAACGTCCACAATGATGCACTTGGCCAAAAAGGGCGTATGCGTTTTTTCCTGAATATATTCAGGAAAAAACGCATACGCCCTTTTTGGCCAACCAAGCAAGCTTGCAAAGGAAATCTGCACTACAATGAAGTCTCACTTCCCCCCCCCCCCCCCCGGTCAAAAGGGCCATCTGAAAAAAGTGTAAAATCCGGAAAGGCAGGACAGGCCATGGCGAACTGGGAGCCTTGTTATGCTGATGGGCGGGATGTAAACTGCCAATAGACACTCGGGAGAAGTGTATGGTGTTTCCTGAAACATCTAAAAAACAAAGCAACAGAGCCTAGGGCACTTCCACTTATGGTCCTATAGCTTAGGGAAATTAAAATCAAAAAGATACAGCCACCCCAATGTTTGGGACGCCTCTGTTTACAAGAACCTCGTTTACCGTACAAGTTCAATATCACAGAAAGTGAAAAATGGATAAAGAACTTGTGGTACTTACGTACAATGCAGTATCACTCTGCAGTGAAATCTATGTCATCAGGCCCGTAGCAGCACAATGAGTGGATTCAGGTACGATGATTCTAACTGAAATAAGTCACACAGAGAAAGAAACATCATAAGATATCAGTAATACACGGAATGTAAACTTGGCTACACAGGAACTGAATTACAGAACAGAACAGGGTCTCCAATTTAGAAAACCAACTTATGCTTGTTTAAGGGTAAAGGTGAGTTGGGGTGCTGCATAAAACCAGAGATTGAAATGAGCACAGATAAAGTTCCTTAAGCCAAATATGGAATAGACAAGAGCTACTCCTTGCTCAACGAAATGGACTCAACACCGCATATTAAACGCCTAAGAATGTACCTGACTCTTAAGTATCTTAAAACCTATGGATTGCTATGTCTCCGAAAGAGAATCAAGCATGTGTACAGGGACATAAACGCAGCAGTGATAGGATTGGAGAGGTTCGGTGAGCAAATGAAGACCCTTTGAAGTCATATTGCATGGTACCCATTCCACGGGTTTCAACTACCCAGGTTTAAGGTATTCTTCCTTCAGCTAAAACATGCCTGTGGAACCTAGAGTATGATCAACCATGTGATCGGGAGACGTGTTCAAATATGTCTCAGTTTTCGTACCCTGGTACTCGGGTGCAACATTCCAGACGCTTTACTAACACTCTCCCGACTTGGAGAGTCAGTCCCTTTAACCTCCTGTTTGGCCCAGTTTGCAATTTCTGCGGAAGATGAACAGGAATAGCGAGAACCAATGAGAGACTAGCTGGAGGTGTCTGGACGGGCAAATTTAACTCTCATTTCCCAACAGGAAGAGGAAATAACCAAAGGCTCAGCGTGCCGTGCCGGAACCAGATTAGGGCCTGAAGCCATCCTGCGGTGTTGCGGCCAGCTCAAAAGAAAACGAGTTGGAGAAAGGAGCTCAGGGGCACTGTAATTCACAAACCTGCAGAGTTATAAATGACAGCTATCGTCCAAAAATATACTGAAGTAAGGCTGCCAAGAGGACTTGAAAGCGGGGCAGAATTGCAGGAAACCGATTTCAGGAGGTAGACTGGAATTGCATTGAAAGCATAGGAAAAGAGGCAGAACGTCCACAATGATGCACTTGGCCAAAAAGGGTGTATGCGTTTTTTCCTGAATATATTCAGGAAAAAACGCATACGCCCTTTTTGGCCAACCAAGCAAGCTTGCAAAGGAAATCTGCACTACAATGAAGTCTCACTTCCCGCTCCCCCGGTCAAAAGGGCCATCTGAAAAAAGTGTAAAATCCAGAAAGGCAGGACAGGCCATGGCGAACTGGGAGCCTTGTTATGCTGATGGGCGGGATGTAAACTGCCAACAGACACTCGGGAGAAGTGTATGGTGTTTCCTGAAACATCTAAAAAACAAAGCAACAGAGCCTAGGGCACTTCCACTTATGGTCCTATAGCTTAGGGAAATTAAAATCAAAAAGATACAGCCACCCCAATGTTTGGGACGCCTCTGTTTACAAGAACCTCGTTTACCGTACAAGTTCAATATCACAGAAAGTGAAAAATGGATAAAGAACTTGTGGTACTTACGTACAATGCAGTATCACTCAGCAGTGAAATCTATGTCATCAGGCCCGTAGCAGCACAATGAGTGGATTCAGGTACGATGATTCTAACTGAAATAAGTCACACAGAAAAAGAAACATCATAAGATATCAGTAATACACGGAATGTAAACTTGGCTACACAGGAACTGAATTACAGAACAGAACAGGGTCTCAAATTTAGAAAACCAACTTATGCTTGTTTAAGGGTAAAGGTGAGTTGGGGTGCTGCATAAAACCAGAGATTGAAATGAGCACAGATAAAGTTCCTTAAGCCAAATATGGAATAGACAAGAGCTACTCCTTGCTCAACGAAATGGACTCAACACCGCATATTAAATGCCTAAGAATGTACCTGACTCTTAAGTATCTTAAAACCTATGGATTGCTATGTCTCCGAAAGAGAATCAAGCATGTGTACAGGGACATAAACGCAGCAGTGATAGGATTGGAGAGGTTCGGTGAGCAAATGAAGACCCTTTGAAGTCATATTGCATGGTACCCATTCCACGGGTTTCAACTACCCAGGTTTAAGGTATTCTTCCTTCAGCTAAAACATGCCTGTGGAACCTAGAGTATGATCAACCATGTGATCGGGAGACGTGTTCAAATATGTCTCAGTTTTCGTACCCTGGTACTCGGGTGCAACATTCCAGACGCTTTACTAACACTCTCCCGACTTGGAGAGTCAGTCCCTTTAACCTCCTGTTTGGCCCAGTTTGCAATTTCTGCGGAAGATGAACAGGAATAGCGAGAACCAATGAGAGACTAGCTGGAGGTGTCTGGACGGGCAAATTTAACTCTCATTTCCCACCAGGAAGAGGAAATAACCAAAGGCTCAGCGTGCCGTGCCGGAACCAGATTAGGGCCTGAAGCCATCCTGCGGTGTTGCGGCCAGCTCACAAGAAAACGAGTTGAAGAAAGGAGCTCAGGGGCACTGTAATTCACAAACCTGCAGAGTTATAAATGACAGCTATCGTCCAAAAATATACTGAAGTAAGGCTGCCAAGAGAACTTGAAAGCGGGGCAGAATTGCAGGAAACCGATTTCAGGAGGTAGACTGGAATTGCATTGAAAGCATAGGAAAAGAGGCAGAACGTCCACAATGATGCACTTGGCCAAAAAGGGCGTATGCGTTTTTTCCTGAATATATTCAGGAAAAAACGCATACGCCCTTTTTGGCCAACCAAGCAAGCTTGCAAAGGAAATCTGCACTACAATGAAGTCTCACTTCCCCCCCCCCCCGGTCAAAAGGGCCATCTGAAAAAAGTGTAAAATCCAGAAAGGCAGGACAGGCCATGGCGAACTGGGAGCCTTGTTATGCTGATGGGCGGGATGTAAACTGCCAATAGACACTCGGGAGAAGTGTATGGTGTTTCCTGAAACATCTAAAAAACAAAGCAACAGAGCCTAGGGCACTTCCACTTATGGTCCTATAGCTTAGGGAAATTAAAATCAAAAAGATACAGCCACCCCAATGTTTGGGACACCTCTGTTTACAAGAACCTCGTTTACCGTACAAGTTCAATATCACAGAAAGTGAAAAATGGATAAAGAACTTGTGGTACTTACGTACAATGCAGTATCACTCTGCAGTGAAATCTATGTCATCAGGCCCGTAGCAGCACAATGAGTGGATTCAGGTACGATGATTCTAACTGAAATAAGTCACACAGAGAAAGAAACATCATAAGATATCAGTAATACACGGAATGTAAACTTGGCTACACAGGAACTGAATTACAGAACAGAACAGGGTCTCCAATTTAGAAAACCAACTTATGCTTGTTTAAGGGTAAAGGTGAGTTGGGGTGCTGCATAAAACCAGAGATTGAAATGAGCACAGATAAAGTTCCTTAAGCCAAATATGGAATAGACAAGAGCTACTCCTTGCTCAACGAAATGGACTCAACACCGCATATTAAACGCCTAAGAATGTACCTGACTCTTAAGTATCTTAAAACCTATGGATTGCTATGTCTCCGAAAGAGAATCAAGCATGTGTACAGGGACATAAACGCAGCAGTGATAGGATTGGAGAGGTTCGGTGAGCAAATGAAGACCCTTTGAAGTCATATTGCATGGTACCCATTCCACGGGTTTCAACTACCCAGGTTTAAGGTATTCTTCCTTCAGCTAAAACATGCCTGTGGAACCTAGAGTATGATCAACCATGTGATCGGGAGACGTGTTCAAATATGTCTCAGTTTTCGTACCCTGGTACTCGGGTGCAACATTCCAGACGCTTTACTAACACTCTCCCGACTTGGAGAGTCAGTCCCTTTAACCTCCTGTTTGGCCCAGTTTGCAATTTCTGCGGAAGATGAACAGGAATAGCGAGAACCAATGAGAGACTAGCTGGAGGTGTCTGGACGGGCAAATTTAACTCTCATTTCCCAACAGGAAGAGGAAATAACCAAAGGCTCAGCGTGCCGTGCCGGAACCAGATTAGGGCCTGAAGCCATCCTGCGGTGTTGCGGCCAGCTCACAAGAAAACGAGTTGGAGAAAGGAGCTCAGGGGCACTGTAATTCACAAACCTGCAGAGTTATAAATGACAACTATCGTCCAAAAATATACTGAAGTAAGGCTGCCAAGAGGACTTGAAAGCGGGGCAGAATTGCAGGAAACCGATTTCAGGAGGTAGACTGGAATTGCATTGAAAGCATAGGAAAAGAGGCAGAACGTCCACAATGATGCACTTGGCCAAAAAGGGTGTATGCGTTTTTTCCTGAATATATTCAGGAAAAAACGCATACGCCCTTTTTGGCCAACCAAGCAAGCTTGCAAAGGAAATCTGCACTACAATGAAGTCTCACTTCCCGCTCCCCCGGTCAAAAGGGCCATCTGAAAAAAGTGTAAAATCCAGAAAGGCAGGACAGGCCATGGCGAACTGGGAGCCTTGTTATGCTGATGGGCGGGATGTAAACTGCCAACAGACACTCGGGAGAAGTGTATGGTGTTTCCTGAAACATCTAAAAAACAAAGCAACAGAGCCTAGGGCACTTCCACTTATGGTCCTATAGCTTAGGGAAATTAAAATCAAAAAGATACAGCCACCCCAATGTTTGGGACGCCTCTGTTTACAAGAACCTCGTTTACCGTACAAGTTCAATATCACAGAAAGTGAAAAATGGATAAAGAACTTGTGGTACTTACGTACAATGCAGTATCACTCAGCAGTGAAATCTATGTCATCAGGCCCGTAGCAGCACAATGAGTGGATTCAGGTACGATGATTCTAACTGAAATAAGTCACACAGAAAAAGAAACATCATAAGATATCAGTAATACACGGAATGTAAACTTGGCTACACAGGAACTGAATTACAGAACAGAACAGGGTCTCAAATTTAGAAAACCAACTTATGCTTGTTTAAGGGTAAAGGTGAGTTGGGGTGCTGCATAAAACCAGAGATTGAAATGAGCACAGATAAAGTTCCTTAAGCCAAATATGGAATAGACAAGAGCTACTCCTTGCTCAACGAAATGGACTCAACACCGCATATTAAACGCCTAAGAATGTACCTGACTCTTAAGTATCTTAAAACCTATGGATTGCTATGTCTCCGAAAGAGAATCAAGCATGTGTACAGGGACATAAACGCAGCAGTGATAGGATTGGAGAGGTTCGGTGAGCAAATGAAGACCCTTTGAAGTCATATTGCATGGTACCCATTCCACGGGTTTCAACTACCCAGGTTTAAGGTATTCTTCCTTCAGCTAAAACATGCCTGTGGAACCTAGAGTATGATCAACCATGTGATCGGGAGACGTGTTCAAATATGTCTCAGTTTTCGTACCCTGGTACTCGGGTGCAACATTCCAGACGCTTTACTAACACTCTCCCGACTTGGAGAGTCAGTCCCTTTAACCTCCTGTTTGGCCCAGTTTGCAATTTCTGCGGAAGATGAACAGGAATAGCGAGAACCAATGAGAGACTAGCTGGAGGTGTCTGGACGGGCAAATTTAACTCTCATTTCCCACCAGGAAGAGGAAATAACCAAAGGCTCAGCGTGCCGTGCCGGAACCAGATTAGGGCCTGAAGCCATCCTGCGGTGTTGCGGCCAGCTCACAAGAAAACGAGTTGAAGAAAGGAGCTCAGGGGCACTGTAATTCACAAACCTGCAGAGTTATAAATGACAGCTATCGTCCAAAAATATACTGAAGTAAGGCTGCCAAGAGAACTTGAAAGCGGGGCAGAATTGCAGGAAACCGATTTCAGGAGGTAGACTGGAATTGCATTGAAAGCATAGGAAAAGAGGCAGAACGTCCACAATGATGCACTTGGCCAAAAAGGGCGTATGCGTTTTTTCCTGAATATATTCAGGAAAAAACGCATACGCCCTTTTTGGCCAACCAAGCAAGCTTGCAAAGGAAATCTGCACTACAATGAAGTCTCACTTCCCCCCCCCCCCCGGTCAAAAGGGCCATCTGAAAAAAGTGTAAAATCCAGAAAGGCAGGACAGGCCATGGCGAACTGGGAGCCTTGTTATGCTGATGGGCGGGATGTAAACTGCCAATAGACACTCGGGAGAAGTGTATGGTGTTTCCTGAAACATCTAAAAAACAAAGCAACAGAGCCTAGGGCACTTCCACTTATGGTCCTATAGCTTAGGGAAATTAAAATCAAAAAGATACAGCCACCCCAATGTTTGGGACGCCTCTGTTTACAAGAACCTCGTTTACCGTACAAGTTCAATATCACAGAAAGTGAAAAATGGATAAAGAACTTGTGGTACTTACGTACAATGCAGTATCACTCTGCAGTGAAATCTATGTCATCAGGCCCGTAGCAGCACAATGAGTGGATTCAGGTACGATGATTCTAACTGAAATAAGTCACACAGAGAAAGAAACATCATAAGATATCAGTAATACACGGAATGTAAACTTGGCTACACAGGAACTGAATTACAGAACAGAACAGGGTCTCCAATTTAGAAAACCAACTTATGCTTGTTTAAGGGTAAAGGTGAGTTGGGGTGCTGCATAAAACCAGAGATTGAAATGAACACAGATAAAGTTCCTTAAGCCAAATATGGAATAGACAAGAGCTACTCCTTGCTCAACGAAATGGACTCAACACCGCATATTAAACGCCTAAGAATGTACCTGACTCTTAAGTATCTTAAAACCTATGGATTGCTATGTCTCCGAAAGAGAATCAAGCATGTGTACAGGGACATAAACGCAGCAGTGATAGGATTGGAGAGGTTCGGTGAGCAAATGAAGACCCTTTGAAGTCATATTGCATGGTACCCATTCCACGGGTTTCAACTACCCAGGTTTAAGGTATTCTTCCTTCAGCTAAAACATGCCTGTGGAACCTAGAGTATGATCAACCATGTGATCGGGAGACGTGTTCAAATATGTCTCAGTTTTCGTACCCTGGTACTCGGGTGCAACATTCCAGACGCTTTACTAACACTCTCCCGACTTGGAGAGTCAGTCCCTTTAACCTCCTGTTTGGCCCAGTTTGCAATTTCTGCGGAAGATGAACAGGAATAGCGAGAACCAATGAGAGACTAGCTGGAGGTGTCTGGACGGGCAAATTTAACTCTCATTTCCCAACAGGAAGAGGAAATAACCAAAGGCTCAGCGTGCCGTGCCGGAACCAGATTAGGGCCTGAAGCCATCCTGCGGTGTTGCGGCCAGCTCACAAGAAAACGAGTTGGAGAAAGGAGCTCAGGGGCACTGTAATTCACAAACCTGCAGAGTTATAAATGACAGCTATCGTCCAAAAATATACTGAAGTAAGGCTGCCAAGAGGACTTGAAAGCGGGGCAGAATTGCAGGAAACCGATTTCAGGAGGTAGACTGGAATTGCATTGAAAGCATAGGAAAAGAGGCAGAACGTCCACAATGATGCACTTGGCCAAAAAGGGTGTATGCGTTTTTTCCTGAATATATTCAGGAAAAAACGCATACGCCCTTTTTGGCCAACCAAGCAAGCTTGCAAAGGAAATCTGCACTACAATGAAGTCTCACTTCCCGCTCCCCCGGTCAAAAGGGCCATCTGAAAAAAGTGTAAAATCCAGAAAGGCAGGACAGGCCATGGCGAACTGGGAGCCTTGTTATGCTGATGGGCGGGATGTAAACTGCCAACAGACACTCGGGAGAAGTGTATGGTGTTTCCTGAAACATCTAAAAAACAAAGCAACAGAGCCTAGGGCACTTCCACTTATGGTCCTATAGCTTAGGGAAATTAAAATCAAAAAGATACAGCCACCCCAATGTTTGGGACGCCTCTGTTTACAAGAACCTCGTTTACCGTACAAGTTCAATATCACAGAAAGTGAAAAATGGATAAAGAACTTGTGGTACTTACGTACAATGCAGTATCACTCAGCAGTGAAATCTATGTCATCAGGCCCGTAGCAGCACAATGAGTGGATTCAGGTACGATGATTCTAACTGAAATAAGTCACACAGAGAAAGAAACATCATAAGATATCAGTAATACACGGAATGTAAACTTGGCTACACAGGAACTGAATTACAGAACAGAACAGGGTCTCAAATTTAGAAAACCAACTTATGCTTGTTTAAGGGTAAAGGTGAGATGGGGTGCTGCATAAAACCAGAGATTGAAATGAGCACAGATAAAGTTCCTTAAGCCAAATATGGAATAGACAAGAGCTACTCCTTGCTCAACGAAATGGACTCAACACCGCATATTAAACGCCTAAGAATGTACCTGACTCTTAAGTATCTTAAAACCTATGGATTGCTATGTCTCCGAAAGAGAATCAAGCATGTGTACAGGGACATAAACGCAGCAGTGATAGGATTGGAGAGGTTCGGTGAGCAAATGAAGACCCTTTGAAGTCATATTGCATGGTACCCATTCCACGGGTTTCAACTACCCAGGTTTAAGGTATTCTTCCTTCAGCTAAAACATGCATGTGGAACCTAGAGTATGATCAACCATGTGATCGGGAGACGTGTTCAAATATGTCTCAGTTTTCGTACCCTGATACTCGGGTGCAACATTCCAGACGCTTTACTAACACTCTCCCGACTTGGAGAGTCAGTCCCTTTAACCTCCTGTTTGGCCCAGTTTGCAATTTCTGCGGAAGATGAACAGGAATAGCGAGAACCAATGAGAGACTAGCTGGAGGTGTCTGGACGGGCAAATTTAACTCTCATTTCCCACCAGGAAGAGGAAATAACCAAAGGCTCAGCGTGCCGTGCCGGAACCAGATTAGGGCCTGAAGCCATCCTGCGGTGTTGCGGCCAGCTCACAAGAAAACGAGTTGAAGAAAGGAGCTCAGGGGCACTGTAATTCACAAACCTGCAGAGTTATAAATGACAACTATCGTCCAAAAATATACTGAAGTAAGGCTGCCAAGAGGACTTGAAAGCGGGGCAGACTTGCAGGAAACCGATTTCAGGAGGTAGACTGGAATTGCATTGAAAGCATAGGAAAAGAGGCAGAACGTCCACAATGATGCACTTGGCCAAAAAGGGCGTATGCGTTTTTTCCTGAATATATTCAGGAAAAAACGCATACGCCCTTTTTGGCCAACCAAGCAAGCTTGCAAAGGAAATCTGCACTACAATGAAGTCTCACTTCCCGCCCCCCCCCGGTCAAAAGGGCCATCTGAAAAAAGTGTAAAATCCAGAAAGGCAGGACAGGCCATGGCGAACTGGGAGCCTTGTTATGCTGATGGGCGGGATGTAAACTGCCAACAGACACTCGGGAGAAGTGTATGGTGTTTCCTGAAACATCTAAAAAACAAAGCAACAGAGCCTAGGGCACTTCCACTTATGGTCCTATAGCTTAGGGAAATTAAAATCAAAAAGATACAGCCACCCCAATGTTTGGGACGCCTCTGTTTACAAGAACCTCGTTTACCGTACAAGTTCAATATCACAGAAAGTGAAAAATGGATAAAGAACTTGTGGTACTTACGTACAATGCAGTATCACTCAGCAGTGAAATGTATGTCATCAGGCCCGTAGCAGCACAATGAGTGGATTCAGGTACGATGATTCTAACTGAAATAAGTCACACAGAGAAAGAAACATCATAAGATATCAGTAATACACGGAATGTAAACTTGGCTACACAGAAACTGAATTACAGAACAGAACAGGGTCTCAAATTTAGAAAACGAACTTATGCTTGTTTAAGGGTAAAGGTGAGTTGGGGTGCTGCATAAAACCAGAGATTGAAATGAGCACAGATAAAGTTCCTTAAGCCAAATATGGAATAGACAAGAGCTACTCCTTGCTCAACGAAATGGACTCAACACCGCATATTAAACGCCTAAGAATGTACCTGACTCTTAAGTATCTTAAAACCTATGGATTGCTATGTCTCCGAAAGAGAATCAAGCATGTGTACAGGGACATAAACGCAGCAGTGATAGGATTGGAGAGGTTCGGTGAGCAAATGAAGACCCTTTGAAGTCATATTGCATGGTACCCATTACACGGGTCTCAACTCTCCAGGTTTAAGGTATTCTTCCTTCAGCTAAAACATGCATGTGGAACCCAGAGTATGATCAACTGTGTGAATGGGAGACGTGTTCAAATATGTTTCAGTTTTCGTACCCTGGTACTCGGGTGCAACATTCCAGACGCTTTAATAACACTCTCCCCACTTGGAGAGTCAGACCCTTTAACCTCCTGTTTGGCCCAGTTTGCAATTTCTGTGGAAGATGAACAGGAATAGGGAGAACCAATGAGAGACTAGCTGGAGGTGTCTGGACAGGAAAATTTAACTCTCATTTCCCACCAGGAAGAGGAAATAACCAAAGGCTCAGCGTGCCGTGCCGGAACCAGATTAGGGCCTGAAGCCATCCTGCGGTGTTGCGGCCAGCTCAAAAGAAAGCGAGTTGAAGAAAGGAGCTCAGGGGCACTGTAATTCACAAACTTGAAGAGTTATAAATGACAGCTATCGTGCAAAAATATACTGAAGTAAGGCTGCCAAGAGGACTTGAAAGCGGGGCAGAATTGCAGGAAACCGATTTCAGGAGGTAGACTGGAATTGCATTGAAAGCATAGGAAAAGAGGCAGAACGTCCACAATGATGCACTTGGCCAAAAAGGGCGTATGCGTTTTTTCCTGAATATATTCAGGAAAAAACGCATACGCCCTTTTTGGCCAACCAAGCAAGCTTGCAAAGGAAATCTGCACTACAATGAAGTCTCACTTCCCCCCGGTCAAAAGGGCCATGTGAAAAAAGTGTAAAATCCAGAAAGGCAGGACAGGCCATGGAGAACTGGGAGCCTTTTTATGCTGATGGGCGGGATGTAAATTGCAAACAGACACTCGGGAGAAGTGTATGGTGTTTCCTGAAACATCTAAGAAACAAAGCAACAGAGCCTAGGGCACTTTCACTTATGGTCCTATAGCTTAGGGAATTTAAAATCAAAAAGACACAGCCACCCCAAAGTTTGGAACGTCTCTGTTTACAAGAACCTCGTTTACAGTACAAGTTCAACATCGCAGAAAGTGAAAAATGGATAAAGAAGTTGTGGTATTTACTTACAAAGCAATATCACTCAGCAATGAAATCTATGTCATCAGGCCCTTAGCAGCACAATGAGTGGACTCAGGTATGATGATTCTAACTGAAATAAGTCACACAGAAAAAGAAACATCATAAGATATCAGTAATACACAGAATGTAAACTTGGCTACAGAGGAACTGAATTACAGAACAGAACAGGGTCTCAAATTTAGAAAACCAACTTATGCTTGCTTAAGGGTAAAGGTGAGTTGGGCTGCTGCATAAAACCAGAGATTGAAATGAGCACAGATAAAGTTCCTTAAGCCAAATATGGAATAGACAAGAGCTACTCCTTGCTCAACGAAATGGACTCAACACCCCATATTAAACATCTAAGAATGTACCTGACTAGTAAGTATCTTAAAACCTATGGATTGCTATGTCTCCAAAAGAGAATCAACGTGTGTACAGGGGCATAAACGCAGCAGTGATAGGATTGGAGAGGTTCGGTGAGCAAATGAAGACCCTTTGAAGTCATATTGCATGGTACCCATTCCACGGGTTTCAACTACCCAGGTTTAAGGTATTCTTCCTTCAGCTAAAACATGCATGTGGAACCTAGAGTATGATCAACCGTGTGATCGGGAGACGTGTTCAAATATGCCTCAGTTTTCGTACCCTGGTACTCGGGTGCAACATTCCAGACGCTTTACTAACACTCTCCCTACTTGGAGAGTCAGTCCCTTTAACCTCCTGTTTGGCCCATTTTGCAATTTCTGCGGAAGATGAACAGGAATAGCGAGAACCAATGAGAGACTAGCTGGAGGTGTCTCGACGGGCAAATTTAACTCTCATTTCCCACCAGGAAGAGGAATTAACGAAAGGCTCAGCGTGCCGTGCCAGAACCAGATTAGGGCCTGAAGCCATCCTGCGGTGTTGCGGCCAGGTCACAAGAAAGCGAGTTGAAGAAAGGAGCTCAGGGGCACTGTAATTCACAAACCTGCAGAGTTATAAATGACAGCTATCGTCCAAAAATATACTGAAGTAAGGCTGCCAAGAGGACTTGAAAGCGGGGCAGAATTGCAGGAAACCGATTTCAGGAGGTAGACTGGAATTGCATTGAAAGCATAGGAAAAGAGGCAGAACGTCCACAATGATGCACTTGGCCAAAAAGGGCGTATGCGTTTTTTCCTGAATATATTCAGGAAAAAACGCATACGCCCTTTTTGGCCAACCAAGCAAGCTTGCAAAGGAAATCTGCACTACAATGAAGTCTCACTTCCCCCCGGTCAAAAGGGCCATCTGAAAAAAGTGTAAAATCCAGAAAGGCAGGACAGGCCATGGAGAACTGGGAGCCTTGTTATGCTGATGGGCGGGATGTAAATTGCCAACAGACACTCGGGAGAAGTGTATGGTGTTTCCTGAAACATCTAAAAAACAAAGCAACAGAGCCTAGGGCACTTCCACTTATGGTCCTATAGCTTAGGGAAATTAAAATCAAAAAGACACAGCCACCCCAAAGTTTGGAATGGCTCTGTTTACAAGAACCTCGTTTACAGTACAAGTTCAACATCGCAGAAAGTGAAAAATGGATAAAGAAGTTGTGGTATTTACTTACAAAGCAATATCACTCAGCAATGAAATCTATGTCATCAGGCCCTTAGCAGCACAATGAGTGGATTCAGGTCCGATGATTCTAACTGAAATAAGTCACACAGAAAAAGAAACATCATAAGATATCAGTAATACACGGAATGTAAACTTGGCTACACAGGAACTGAATTACAGAACAGAACAGGGTCTCAAATTTAGAAAACCAACTTATGCTTGCTTAAGGGGAAAGGTGAGTTGGGGTGCTGCATAAAACCAGAGATTGAAATGAGCACAGATAAATTTCCTTAAGCCAAATATGGAATAGACAAGAGCTACTCCTTGCTCAACGAAATGGACTCAACACCCCATATTAAACGCCTAAGAATGTACCTGACTAGTAAGTATCTTAAAACCTATGGATTGCTATGTCTCCAAAAGAGAATCAATGGGTGTACAGGGGCATAAACGCAGCAGTGATAGGATTGGAGAGGTTCGGTGAGCAAATGAAGACCCTTTGAAGTCATATTGCATGGTACCCATTATACGGGTCTCAACTCTCCAGGTTTAAGGTATTCTTCCTTCAGCTAAATCATGCATGTGGAACCCAGAGTATGATCAACTGTGTGAATGGGAGACGTGTTCAAATATGTCTCAGTTTTCCTCCCCTGGTACTCGGGTGCAACATTCCAGATGCTTTACTAACACTCTCCCCAATTGGAGAGTCAGCGCCTTTAACCTCCTGTTTGGCCCAGTTTGCAATTTCTGTGGAAGATGAACAGGAATAGGGAGAACCAATGAGAGACTAGCTGGAGGTGTCTGGACGGGCAAATTTAACTCTCATTTCCCACCAGGAAGAGGAAATAACCAAAGGCTCAGCATGCCGTGCCGGAACCAGATTAGGGTCTGAAGCCATCCTGCGGTGTTGCGGCCAGCTCACAAGAAAGCGAGTTGAAGAAAGGAGCTCAGGGGCACTGTAATTCACAAACCTGCAGAGTTATAAATGACAGCTATCGTCCAAAAATATACTTAAGTAAGGCTGCCAAGAGGACTTGAAAGCGGGGCAGAATTGCAGGAAACCGATTTCAGGAGGTAGACTGGAATTGCATTGAAAGCATAGGAAAAGAGGCAGAACGTCCACAATGATGCACTTGGCCAAAAAAGGGCGTATGCGTTTTTTCCTGAATATATTCAGGAAAAAACGCATACGCCCTTTTTGGCCAACCAAGCAAACTTGCAAAGGAAATCTGCAATACAATGAAGTCTCACTTCCCCCCGGTCAAAAGGGCCATCTGAAAAAAGTGTAAAATCCAGAAAGGCAGGACAGGCCATGGCGAACTGGGAGCCTTGTTATGCTGATGGGCGGGATGTAAATTGCCAATAGACACTGGGGAGAAGTGTATGGTGTTTCCTGAAACATCTAAAAAACAAAGCAACAGAGCCTAGGGCACTTCCACTTATGGTCCTATAGCTTAGGGAAATTAAAATCAAAAAGACACAGCCACCCCTAAGTTTGGAACGGCTCTGTTTACAAGAACCTCATTTACAGTACAAGTTCAACATCGCAGAAAGTGAAAAATGGATAAAGAAGTTGTGGTATTTACTTACAAAGCAATATCACTCAGCAATGAAATCTATGTCATCAGGTCCGTAGCAGCATAATGAGTGGATTCAGGTACGATGATTCTAACTGAAATAAGTCACACAGAAAAAGAAACATCATAAGATATCAGTAATACACGGAATGTAAACTTGGCTACACAGGAACTGAATTACAGAACAGAACAGGGTCTCAAATTTAGAAAACCAACTTATGCTTGCTTAAGGGGAAAGGTGAGTTGGGGTGCTGCATAAAACCAGAGATTGAAATGAGCACAGATAAAGTTCCTTAAGCCAAATATGGAATAGCCAAGAGCTACTCCTTGCTCAACGAAATGGACGCAACACCCCATATTAAACGCCTAAGAATGTACCTGACTAGTAAGTATCTTAAAACCTATGGATTGCTATGTCTCCAAAAGAGAATCAACGTGTGTACAGGGGCATAAACGCAGCAGTGATAGAATTGGAGAGGTTCGGTGAGCAAATGAAGACCCTTTGAAGTCATATTGCATGGTACCCATTCCACGGGTTTCAACTACCCAGGTTTAAGGTATTCTTCCTTCAGCTAAAACATGCATGTGGAACCTAGAGTATGATCAACCGTGTGAATGGGAGACGTGTTCAAATATGTCTCAGTTTTCGTACCCTGGTACTCAGGTGCAACATTCCAGATGCTTTACTAACACTCTTCCCACTTGGAGAGTCAGTCCCTTTAACCTCCTGTTTGGCCCAGTTTGCAATTTCTGCGGAAGATGAACAGGAATAGCGAGAACCAATGAGAGACTAGCTGGAGGTGTCTGGACGGGCAAATTTAACTCTCATTTCCCACCAGGAAGAGGAAATAACCAAAGACTCAGCGTGCCGTGCCGGAAACAGATTAGGGCCTGAAGCCATCCTGCGGTGTTGCGGCCACCTCACAAGAAAGCGAGTTGAAGAAAGGAGCTCAGGGGCACTGTAATTCACAAACCTGCAGAGTTATAAATGACAGCTATCGTCCAAAAATATACTGAAGTAAGGCTGCCAAGAGGACTTGAAAGCGGGGCAGAATTGCAGGAAACCGATTTCAGGAGGTAGACTGGAATTGCATTGAAAGCATAGGAAAAGAGGCAGAATGTCCACAATGATGCACTTGGCCAAAAAGGGCGTATGCGTTTTTTCCTGAATATATTCAGGAAAAAAGCCATACGCCCTTTTTGGCCAACCAAGCAAGCTTGCAAAGGAAATCTGCACTACAATGAAGTCTCACTTCCCCCCAGTCAAAAGGGCCATCTGAAGAAAGTGTAAAATCCAGAAAGGCAGGACAGGCCATGGAGAACTGGGAGCCTTGTTATGCTGATGGGCGGGATGTAAATTGCCAACAGACACTCGGGAGAAGTGTATGGTGTTTCCTGAAACATCTAAAAAACAAAGCAACAGAGCCTAGGGCACTTCCACATATGGTCCTATAGATTAGGGAAATTAAAATAAAAAAGACACAGCCACCCCAAAATTTGGAACGGCTCTGTTTACAAGAACCTCGTTTACAGTACAAGTTCAACATCGCAGAAAGTGAAAAATGGATAAAGAAGTTGCGGTATTTACTTACAAAGCAATATCACTCAGCAATGAAATCTATGTCATCAGGCCCTTAGCAGCACAATGAGTGGATTCAGGTATGATGATTTTAACTGAAATAAGTCACACAGAAAAAGAAACATCATAAGATATCAGTAATACACGGAATGTAAACTTGGCTACAGAGGAACTGAATTACAGAACAGAACAGGGTCTCAAATTTAGAAAAGCAACTTCTGCTTGCTTAAGGGGAAAGGTGAGTTGGAGTGCAGCATAAAACCAGAGATTGAAATGAGCACAGATAAAGTTCCTTAAGCCAAATATGGAATAGACAAGAGCTACTCCTTGCTCATCGAAATGGACTCAACACCCCATATTAAACACCTAAGAATGTACCTGACTAGTAAGTATCTTAAAACCTATGGATTGCTATGTCTCCAAAAGAGAATCAACGTGTGTACAGGGGCATAAACGCAGCAGTGATAGGATTGGAGAGGTTCGGTGAGCAAATGAAGACCCTTTGAAGTCATATTGCATGGTACCCATTCCACGGGTTTCAACTACCCAGGTTTAAGGTATTCTTCCTTCAGCTAAAACATGCATGTGGAACCTAGAGTATGATCAACCGTGTGATCGGGAGACCTGTTCAAATATGTCTCAGTTTTCCTTCCCTGGTACTCGGGTGCAACATTCCAGACGCTTTACTAACACTCTCCCCAGTTGGAGAGTCAGCGCCTTTAACCTCCTGTTTTGCCCAGTTTGCAATTTCTGCGGAAGATGAACAGGAATAGGGAGAACCAATGAGAGACTAGCTGGAGGTGTCTGGACGGGCAAATTTAACTTTCATTTCCCACCAGGAAAAGGAAATAACCAAAGTCTCAGCATGCCGTGCCGGAACCAGATTAGGGCCTGAAGCCATCCTGCGATGTTGCGGCCAGCTCACAAGAAAGCGAGTTGAAGAAAGGAGCTCAGGAGCACTGTAATTCACAAACCTGCAGAGTTATAAATGACAGCTATCGTCCAAAAATATACTGAAGTAAGGCTGCCAAGAAGACTTGAAAGCGGGGAAGAATTGCAGGAAACCGATTTCAGGAGGTAGACTGGAATTGCATTGAAAGCATAGGAAAAGAGGCAGAACGTCCACAATGATGCACTTGGCCAAAAAAGGCGTATGTGTTTTTTCCTGAATATATTCAAGAAAAAAGGCATACGCCCATTTTGGCCAACCAAGCAAGCTTGCAAAGGAAATCTGCACTACAATGAAGTCTCACTTCACCCTGGTCAAAAGGGCCATCTGAAAAAAGTGTAAAATCCAGAAAGGCAGGACAGGCCATGGAGAACTGGGAGCCTTGTTATGCTGATGGGTGGAATGTAAATTGCCAACAGACACTCGGGAGAAGTGTATGGTGTTTCCTGAAACATCTAAAAAACAAAGCAACAGAGCCTAGGGCACTTCCACTTATGGTCCTATAGCTTAGGGAAATTAAAATCAAAAAGACACAGCCACCCCAAAGTTTGGGACGCCTCTGTTTACAAGAACCTCGTTTACAGTACAAGTTCAATATCACAGAAAGTGAAAAATGGATAAAGAACTTGTGGTACTTACGTACAATGCAGTATCACTCAGCAATGAAATCTATGTCATCAGGCCCGTAGCAGCATAATGAGTGGATTCAGGTACGATGATTCTAACTGAAATAAGTCACACAGAAAAAGAAACATCATAAGATATCACTAATACACGGAATGTAAACTTGGCTACACAGGAACTGAATTCCAAAACAGAACAGGGTCTCAAATTTAGAAAACCAACTTATGTTTGCTTAAGGGGAAAGGTGAGTTGGGGTGCTGCATAAAACCAGAGATTGAAATGAGCACAGATAAATTTCCTTAAGCCAAATATGGAATAGACAAGAGCTACTCCTTGCTCAACGAAATGGACTCAACACCCCATATTAAACGCCTAAGAATGTACCTGACTAGTAAGTATCTTAAAACCTATGGATTGCTATGTCTCCAAAAGAGAATCAACGTGTGTACAGGGGCATAAACGCAGCAGTGATAGGATTGGAGAGGTTCGGTGAGCAAATGAAGACCCTTTGAAGTCATATTGCATGGTACCCATTACACGGGTCTCAACTCTCCAGGTTTAAGGTATTCTTCCTTCAGCTAAAACATGCATGTGGAACCCAGAATATGATCAACTGTGTGAATGGGAGACGTGTTCAAATATGTCTCAGTTTTCGTACCCTGGTACTCGGGTGCAACATTCCAGACGCTTTACTAACACTCTCCCGACTTGGAGAGTCAGTCCCTTTAACCTCCTGTTTGGCCCAGTTTGCAATTTCTGTGGAAGATGAACAGGAATAGGGAGAACCAATGAGAGACTAGCTGGAGGTGTCTGGACAGGCAAATTTAACTCTCATTTCCCACCAGGAAGAGGAAATAACCAAAGGCTCAGCGTGCCGTGCCGGAAGCAGATTAGGGCCTGAAGCCATCCTGCGGTGTTGCGGCCAGCTCAAAAGAAAGTGAGTTGAAGAAAGGAGCTCAGGGGCACTGTAATTCACAAACTTGCACAGTTATAAATGACAGCTATCGTCCAAAAATATACTGAAGTAAGGCTGCCAAGAGGACTTGAAATCGGGGCAGAATTGCAGGAAACCGATTTCAGGAGGTAGACTGGAATTGCATTGAAAGCATAGCAAAAGAGGCAGAACGTCCACAATGATGCACTTGGCCAAAAAGGGCGTATGCGTTTTTTCCTGAATATATTCAGGAAAAAACGCATACGCCCTTTTTGGCCAACCAAGCAAGCTTGCAAAGGAAATCTGCACTACAATGAAGTCTCACTTCCCCCCGGTCAAAAGGGCCATCTGAAAAAAGTGTAAAATCCAGAAAGGCAGGACAGGCCATGGAGAACTGGGAGCCTTGTTATGCTGATGGGCAGGATGTAAATTGCCAACAGACACTCCGGAGAAGTGTATGGTGTTTCCTGAAACATCTATAAAACAAAGCAACAGAGCCTAGGGCACTTCCACTTATGGTCCTATAGCTTAGGGAAATTAAAATCAAAAAGACAAAGCCACCCCAAAGTTTGGGACGCCTCTGTTTACAAGAACCTCGTTTACAGTACAAGTTCAATATCGCAGAAAGTGAAAAATTGATAAAGAAGTTGTGGTATTGACTTACAAAGCAATATCACTGAGCAATGAAATCTATGTCATCAGGCCCTTAGCAGCTCAATGAGTGGATTCAGGTACGATGATTCTAACTGAAATAAGTCACACAGAAAAAGAAACATCATAAGATATCACTAATACACGGAATGTATACTTGGCTACACAGGAACTGAATTACAGAACAGAACAGGGTCTCAAATTTAGAAAACCAACTTATGCTTGCTTAAGGGGAAAGGTGAGTTGGGGTGCTGCATAAAACCAGAGATTGAAATGAGCACAGATAAAGTTCCTTAAGCCAAATATGGAATAGACAAGAGCTACTCCTTGCTCAACGAAATGGACTCAACACCGCATATTAAACACCTAAGAATGTACCTGACTAGTAAGTATCTTAAAACCTATGGATTGCTATGTGTCCGAAAGAGAACCAAGCATGTGTACAGCAGCATAAACGCAGCAGTGATAGGATTGGAGAGGTTCGGTGAGCAAATGAAGACCCTTTGAAGTCATATTGCATGGTACCCATTCCACGGGTTTCAAGTACCCAGGTTTAAGGTATTCTTCCTTCAGCTAAAACATGCATGTGGAACCTAGAGTATGATCAACCATGTGATCGGGAGACGTGTTCAAATATGTCTCAGTTTTCGTACCCTGGTACTCGGGTGCAACATTCCAGACGCTTTACTAACACTCTCCCCACTTGGAGAGTCAGTCCCTTTAACCTCCTGTTTGGCCCAGTTTGCAATTTCTGCGGAAGATGAACAGGAATAGCGAGAACCAATGAGAGACTAGCTGGAGGTGTCTGGACGGGCAAATTTAACTCTCATTTCCCACCAGGAAGAGGAATTAACCAAAGGCTCATCGTGCCGTGCCGGAACCAGATTAGGGCCTGAAGCCATCCTGCGGTGTTGCGGCCAGCTCACAAGAAAACGAGTTGAAGAAAGGAGCTCAGGGGCACTGTAATTCACAAACCTGCAGAGTTATAAATGACAGCTATCGTCCAAAAATATACTGAAGTAAGGCTGCCAAAAAGACTTGAAAGCGGGGCAGAATTGCAGGAAACCGATTTCAGGAGGTAGACTGGAATTGCATTGAAAGCATAGGAAAAGAGGCAGAACGTCCACAATGATGCACTTGGCCAAAAAGGGCGTATGCGTTTTTTCCTGAATATATTCAGGAAAAAACGCATACGCCCTTTTTGGCCAACCAAGCAAGCTTGCAAAGGAAATCTGCACTACAATGAAGTCTCACTTCCCCCCGGTCAAAAGGGCCATTTGAAAAAAGTGTAAAATCCAGAAAGGCAGGACAGGCCATGGAGAACTGGGAGCCTTGTTATGCTGATGGGCAGGATGTAAATTGCCAACAGACACTCGGTAGAAGTGTATGGTGTTTCCTGAAACATCTAAAAAACAAAGCAACAGAGCCTAGGGCACTTCCACTTATGGTCCTATAGCTTAGGGAAATTAAAATCAAAAAGACACAGCCACCCCAAAGTTTGGGACGCCTCTGTTTACAAGAACCTCGTTTACCGTACAAGTTCAATATCACAGAAAGTGAAAAATGGATAAAGGACTTGTGGTACTTACGTTCAATGCAGTATCACTCAGCAATGAAATCTATGTCATCAGGCCCGTAGCAGCGTAATGAGTGGATTCAGGTACGATGATTCTAACTGAAATAAGTCACACAGAAAAAGAAACATCATAAGATATCACTAATACACGGAATGTAAACTTGGCTACACAGGAACTGAATTCCAAAACAGAACAGGGTCTCAAATTTAGAAAACCAACTTATGTTTGCTTAAGGGGAAAGGTGAGTTGGGGTGCTGCATAAAACCAGAGAGTGAAATGAGCACAGATAAAGTTCCTTAAGCTAAATATGGAATAGACAAGAGCTACTCCTTGCTCAACGAAATGGACTCAACACCCCATATTAAACGCCTAAGAATGTACCTGACTAGTAAGTATCTTAAAACCTATGGATTGCTATGTCTCCAAAAGAGAATCAACGTGTGTACAGGGGCATAAACGCAGCAGTGATAGGATTGGAGAGGTTCGGTGAGCAAATGAAGACCCTTTGAAGTCATATTGCATGGTACCCATTCCACGGGTTTCAACTACCCAGGTTTAAGGTATTCTTCCTTCAGCTAAAACATGCATGTGGAACCTAGAGTATGATCAACCGTGTGATCGGGAGACGTGTTCAAATATGCCTCAGTTTTCGTACCCTGGTACTCGGGTGTAACATTCCAGACGCTTTACTAACACTCTCCCTACTTGGAGAGTCAGTCCCTTTAACCTCCTGTTTGGCCCATTTTGCAATTTCTGGGGAAGATGAACAGGAATAGCGAGAACCAATGAGAGACTAGCTGGAGGTGTCTCGACGGGCAAATTTAACTCTCATTTCCCACCAGGAAGAGGAATTAACGAAAGGCTCAGCGTGCCGTGCCAGAACCAGATTAGGGCCTGAAGCCATCCTGCGGTGTTGCGGTCAGGTCACAAGAAAGCGAGTTGAAGAAAGGAGCTCAGGGGCACTGTAATTCACAAACCTGCAGAGTTATAAATGACAGCTATCGTCCAAAAATATACTGAAGTAAGGCTGCCAAGAGGACTTGAAAGCGGGGCAGAATTGCAGGAAACCGATTTCAGGAGGTAGACTGGAATTGCATTGAAAGCATAGGAAAAGAGGCAGAACGTCCACAATGATGCACTTGGCCAAAAAGGGCGTATGCGTTTTTTCCTGAATATATTCAGGAAAAAACGCATACGCCCTTTTTGGCCAACCAAGCAAGCTTGCAAAGGAAATCTGCACTACAATGAAGTCTCACTTCCCCCCGGTCAAAAGGGCCATCTGAAAAAAGTGTAAAATCCAGAAAGGCAGGACAGGCCATGGAGAACTGGGAGCCTTGTTATGCTGATGGGCGGGATGTAAATTGCCAACAGACACTCGGGAGAAGTGTATGGTGTTTCCTGAAACATCTAAAAAACAAAGCAACAGAGCCTAGGGCACTTCCACTTATGGTCCTATAGCTTAGGGAAATTAAAATCAAAAAGACACAGCCACCCCAAAGTTTGGAATGGCTCTGTTTACAAGAACCTCGTTTACAGTACAAGTTCAACATCGCAGAAAGTGAAAAATGGATAAAGAAGTTGTGGTATTTACTTACAAAGCAATATCACTCAGCAATGAAATCAATGTCATCAGGCCCTTAGCAGCACAATGAGTGGATTCAGGTACGATGATTCTAACTGAAATAAGTCACACAGAAAAAGAAACATCATAAGATATCAGTAATACACGGAATGTAAACTTGGCTACACAGGAACTGAATTACAGAACAGAACAGGGTCTCAAATTTAGAAAACCAACTTATGCTTGCTTAAGGGGAAAGGTGAGTTGGGGTGCTGCATAAAACCAGAGATTGAAATGAGCACAGATAAATTTCCTTAAGCCAAATATGGAATAGACAAGAGCTACTCCTTGCTCAACGAAATGGACTCAACACCCCATATTAAACGCCTAAGAATGTACCTGACTAGTAAGTATCTTAAAACCTATGGATTGCTATGTCTCCAAAAGAGAATCAACGGGTGTACAGGGGCATAAACGCAGCAGTGATAGGATTGGAGAGGTTCGGTGAGCAAATGAAGACCCTTTGAAGTCATATTGCATGGTACCCATTATACGGGTCTCAACTCTCCAGGTTTAAGGTATTCTTCCTTCAGCTAAATCATGCATGTGGAACCCAGAGTATGATCAACTGTGTGAATGGGAGACGTGTTCAAATATGTCTCAGTTTTCCTCCCCTGGTACTCGGGTGCAACATTCCAGACGCTTTACTAACACTCTCCCCAATTGGAGAGTCAGCGCCTTTAACCTCCTGTTTGGCCCAGTTTGCAATTTCTGTGGAAGATGAACAGGAATAGGGAGAACCAATGAGAGACTAGCTGGAGGTGTCTGGACGGGCAAATTTAACTCTCATTTCCCACCAGGAAGAGGAAATAACCAAAGGCTCAGCATGCCGTGCCGGAACCAGATTAGGGTCTGAAGCCATCCTGCGGTGTTGCGGCCAGCTCACAAGAAAGCGAGTTGAAGAAAGGAGCTCAGGGGCACTGTAATTCACAAACCTGCAGAGTTATAAATGACAGCTATCGTCCAAAAATATACTTAAGTAAGGCTGCCAAGAGGACTTGAAAGCGGGGCAGAATTGCAGGAAACCGATTTCAGGAGGTAGACTGGAATTGCATTGAAAGCATAGGAAAAGAGGCAGAACGTCCACAATGATGCACTTGGCCAAAAAAGGGCGTATGCGTTTTTTCCTGAATATATTCAGGAAAAAACGCATACGCCCTTTTTGGCCAACCAAGCAAACTTGCAAAGGAAATCTGCAATACAATGAAGTCTCACTTCCCCCCGGTCAAAAGGGCCATCTGAAAAAAGTGTAAAATCCAGAAAGGCAGGACAGGCCATGGAGAACTGGGAGCCTTGTTATGCTGATGGGCGGGATGTAAATTGCCAATAGACACTGGGGAGAAGTGTATGGTGTTTCCTGAAACATCTAAAAAACAAAGCAACAGAGCCTAGGGCACTTCCACTTATGGTCCTATAGCTTAGGGAAATTAAAATCAAAAAGACACAGCCACCCCTAAGTTTGGAACGGCTCTGTTTACAAGAACCTCATTTACAGTACAAGTTCAACATCGCAGAAAGTGAAAAATGGATAAAGAAGTTGTGGTATTTACTTACAAAGCAATATCACTCAGCAATGAAATCTATGTCATCAGGTCCGTAGCAGCATAATGAGTGGATTCAGGTACGATGATTCTAACTGAAATAAGTCACACAGAAAAAGAAACATCATAAGATATCAGTAATACACGGAATGTAAACTTGGCTACACAGGAACTGAATTACAGAACAGAACAGGGTCTCAAATTTAGAAAACCAACTTATGCTTGCTTAAGGGGAAAGGTGAGTTGGGGTGCTGCATAAAACCAGAGATTGAAATGAGCACAGATAAAGTTCCTTAAGCCAAATATGGAATAGACAAGAGCTACTCCTTGCTCAACGAAATGGACTCAACACCCCATATTAAACGCCTAAGAATGTACCTGACTAGTAAGTATCTTAAAACCTATGGATTGCTATGTCTCCAAAAGAGAATCAACGGGTGTACAGGGGCATAAACGCAGCAGTGATAGAATTGGAGAGGTTCGGTGAGCAAATGAAGACCCTTTGAAGTCATATTGCATGGTACCCATTCCACGGGTTTCAACTACCCAGGTTTAAGGTATTCTTCCTTCAGCTAAAACATGCATGTGGAACCTAGAGTATGATCAACCGTGTGAATGGGAGACGTGTTCAAATATGTCTCAGTTTTCGTACCCTGGTACTCAGGTGCAACATTCCAGATGCTTTACTAACACTCTTCCCACTTGGAGAGTCAGTCCCTTTAACCTCCTGTTTGGCCCAGTTTGCAATTTCTGCGGAAGATGAACAGGAATAGCGAGAACCAATGAGAGACTAGCTGGAGGTGTCTGGACGGGCAAATTTAACTCTCATTTCCCACCAGGAAGAGGAAATAACCAAAGACTCAGCGTGCCGTGCCGGAAACAGATTAGGGCCTGAAGCCATCCTGCGGTGTTGCGGCCACCTCACAAGAAAGCGAGTTGAAGAAAGGAGCTCAGGGGCACTGTAATTCACAAACCTGCAGAGTTATAAATGACAGCTATCGTCCAAAAATATACTGAAGTAAGGCTGCCAAGAGGACTTGAAAGCGGGGCAGAATTGCAGGAAACCGATTTCAGGAGGTAGACTGGAATTGCATTGAAAGCATAGGAAAAGAGGCAGAATGTCCACAATGATGCACTTGGCCAAAAAGGGCGTATGCGTTTTTTCCTGAATATATTCAGGAAAAAACGCATACGCCCTTTTTGGCCAACCAAGCAAGCTTGCAAAGGAAATCTGCACTACAATGAAGTCTCACTTCCCCCCAGTCAAAAGGGCCATCTGAAAAAAGTGTAAAATCCAGAAAGGCAGGACAGGCCATGGAGAACTGGGAGCCTTGTTATGCTGATGGGCGGGATGTAAATTGCCAACAGACACTCGGGAGAAGTGTATGGTGTTTCCTGAAACATCTAAAAAACAAAGCAACAGAGCCTAGGGCACTTCCACATATGGTCCTATAGATTAGGGAAATTAAAATAAAAAAGACACAGCCACCCCAAAATTTGGAACGGCTCTGTTTACAAGAACCTCGTTTACAGTACAAGTTCAACATCGCAGAAAGTGAAAAATGGATAAAGAAGTTGCGGTATTTACTTACAAAGCAATATCACTCAGCAATGAAATCTATGTCATCAGGCCCTTAGCAGCACAATGAGTGGATTCAGGTATGATGATTTTAACTGAAATAAGTCACACAGAAAAAGAAACATCATAAGATATCAGTAATACACGGAATGTAAACTTGGCTACAGAGGAACTGAATTACAGAACAGAACAGGGTCTCAAATTTAGAAAAGCAACTTCTGCTTGCTTAAGGGGAAAGGTGAGTTGGAGTGCAGCATAAAACCAGAGATTGAAATGAGCACAGATAAAGTTCCTTAAGCCAAATATGGAATAGACAAGAGCTACTCCTTGCTCATCGAAATGGACTCAACACCCCATATTAAACACCTAAGAATGTACCTGACTAGTAAGTATCTTAAAACCTATGGATTGCTATGTCTCCAAAAGAGAATCAACGTGTGTACAGGGGCATAAACGCAGCAGTGATAGGATTGGAGAGGTTCGGTGAGCAAATGAAGACCCTTTGAAGTCATATTGCATGGTACCCATTCCACGGGTTTCAACTACCCAGGTTTAAGGTATTCTTCCTTCAGCTAAAACATGCATGTGGAACCTAGAGTATGATCAACCGTGTGATCGGGAGACCTGTTCAAATATGTCTCAGTTTTCCTTCCCTGGTACTCGGGTGCAACATTCCAGACGCTTTACTAACACTCTCCCCAGTTGGAGAGTCAGCGCCTTTAACCTCCTGTTTTGCCCAGTTTGCAATTTCTGCGGAAGATGAACAGGAATAGGGAGAACCAATGAGAGACTAGCTGGAGGTGTCTGGACGGGCAAATTTAACTTTCATTTCCCACCAGGAAAAGGAAATAACCAAAGTCTCAGCATGCCGTGCCGGAACCAGATTAGGGCCTGAAGCCATCCTGCGATGTTGCGGCCAGCTCACAAGAAAGCGAGTTGAAGAAAGGAGCTCAGGAGCACTGTAATTCACAAACCTGCAGAGTTATAAATGACAGCTATCGTCCAAAAATATACTGAAGTAAGGCTGCCAAGAAGACTTGAAAGCGGGGAAGAATTGCAGGAAACCGATTTCAGGAGGTAGACTGGAATTGCATTGAAAGCATAGGAAAAGAGGCAGAACGTCCACAATGATGCACTTGGCCAAAAAAGGCGTATGCGTTTTTTCCTGAATATATTCAAGAAAAAAGGCATACGCCCATTTTGGCCAACCAAGCAAGCTTGCAAAGGAAATCTGCACTACAATGAAGTCTCACTTCCCCCTGGTCAAAAGGGCCATCTGAAAAAAGTGTAAAATCCAGAAAGGCAGGACAGGCCATGGAGAACTGGGAGCCTTGTTATGCTGATGGGTGGAATGTAAATTGCCAACAGACACTCGGGAGAAGTGTATGGTGTTTCCTGAAACATCTAAAAAACAAAGCAACAGAGCCTAGGGCACTTCCACTTATGGTCCTATAGCTTAGGGAAATTAAAATCAAAAAGACACAGCCACCCCAAAGTTTGGGACGCCTCTGTTTACAAGAACCTCGTTTACAGTACAAGTTCAATATCACAGAAAGTGAAAAATGGATAAAGAACTTGTGGTACTTACGTACAATGCAGTATCACTCAGCAATGAAATCTATGTCATCAGGCCCGTAGCAGCATAATGAGTGGATTCAGGTACGATGATTCTAACTGAAATAAGTCACACAGAAAAAGAAACATCATAAGATATCACTAATACACGGAATGTAAACTTGGCTACACAGGAACTGAATTCCAAAACAGAACAGGGTCTCAAATTTAGAAAACCAACTTATGTTTGCTTAAGGGGAAAGGTGAGTTGGGGTGCTGCATAAAACCAGAGATTGAAATGAGCACAGATAAAGTTCCTTAAGCCAAATATGGAATAGACAAGAGCTACTCTTTGCTCAACGAAATGGACTCAACACCCCATATTAAACGCCTAAGAATGTACCTGACTCTTAAGTATCTTAAAACCTATGGATTGCTATGTCTCCGAAAGAGAATCAAGCATGTGTACAGGGACATAAACGCAGCAGTGATAGGATTGGAGAGGTTCGGTGAGCAAATGAAGACCCTTTGAAGTCATATTGCATGGTACCCATTCCACGGGTTTCAACTACCCAGGTTTAAGGTATTCTTCCTTCAGCTAAAACATGCATGTGGAACCTAGAGTATGATCAACCATGTGATCGGGAGACGTGTTCAAATATGTCTCAGTTTTCGTACCCTGGTACTCGGGTGCAACATTCCAGACGCTTTACTAACACTCTCCCGACTTGGAGAGTCAGTCCCTTTAACCTCCTGTTTGGCCCAGTTTGCAATTTCTGCGGAAGATGAACAGGAATAGCGAGAACCAATGAGAGACTAGCTGAAGGTGTCTGGACGGGCAAATTAACTCTCATTTCCCACCAGGAAGAGGAAATAACCAAAGGCTCAGCGTGCCGTGCCGGAACCAGATTAGGGCCTGAAGCCATCCTGCGGTGTTGCGGCCAGCTCACAAGAAAACGAGTTGAAGAAAGGAGCTCAGGGGCACTGTAATTCACAAACCTGCAGAGTTATAAATGACAACTATCGTCCAAAAATATACTGAAGTAAGGCTGCCAAGAGGACTTGAAAGCGGGGCAGAATTGCAGGAAACCGATTTCAGGAGGTAGACTGGAATTGCATTGAAAGCATAGGAAAAGAGGCAGAACGTCCACAATGATGCACTTGGCCAGAAAGGGCGTATGCGTTTTTTCCTGAATATATTCAGGAAAAAACGCATACGCCCTTTTTGGCCAACCAAGCAAGCTTGCAAAGGAAATCTGCACTACAATGAAGTCTCACTTCCCCCCGGTCAAAAGGGCCATCTGAAAAAAGTGTAAAATCCAGAAAGGCAGGACAGGCCATGGAGAACTGGGAGCCTTGTTATGCTGATGGGCGGGACGTAAATTGCCAACAGACACTCGGGAGAAGTGTATGGTGTTTCCTGAAACATCTAAAAAACAAAGCAACAGAGCCTAGGGCACTTCCACTTATGGTCCTATAGCTTAGGGAAATTAAAATCAAAAAGACACAGCCACCCCAATGTTTGGGACGCCTCTGTTTACAAGAACCTCGTTTACCGTACAAGTTCAATATCACAGAAAGTGAAAAATGGATAAAGAACTTGTGGTACTTACGTACAATGCAGTATCACTCAGCAGTGAAATCTATGTCATCAGGCCCGTAGCAGCACAATGAGTGGATTCAGGTACGATGATTCTAACTGAAATAAGTCACACAGAAAAAGAAACATCATAAGATATCAGTAATACACGGAATGTAAACTTGGCTACACAGGAACTGAATTACAGAACAGAACAGGGTCTCAAATTTAGAAAACCAACTTATGCTTGTTTAAGGGTAAAGGTGAGTTGGGGTGCTGCATAAAACCAGAGATTGAAATGAGCACAGATAAAGTTCCTTAAGCCAAATATGGAATAGACAAGAGCTACTCTTTGCTCAACGAAATGGACTCAACACCCCATATTAAACGCCTAAGAATGTACCTGACTCTTAAGTATCTTAAAACCTATGGATTGCTATGTCTCCGAAAGAGAATCAAGCATGTGTACAGGGACATAAACGCAGCAGTGATAGGATTGGAGAGTTTCGGTGAGCAAATGAAGACCCTTTGAAGTCATATTGCATGGTACCCATTCCACGGGTTTCAACTACCCAGGTTTAAGGTATTCTTCCTTCAGCTAAAACATGCATGTGGAACCTAGAGTATGATCAACCATGTGATCGGGAGACGTGTTCAAATATGTCTCAGTTTTCGTACCCTGGTACTCGGGTGCAACATTCCAGACGCTTTACTAACACTCTCCCGACTTGGAGAGTCAGTCCCTTTAACCTCCTGTTTGGCCCAGTTTGCAATTTCTGCGGAAGATGAACAGGAATAGCGAGAACCAATGAGAGACTAGCTGAAGGTGTCTGGACGGGCAAATTAACTCTCATTTCCCACCAGGAAGAGGAAATAACCAAAGGCTCAGCGTGCCGTGCCGGAACCAGATTAGGGCCTGAAGCCATCCTGCGGTGTTGCGGCCAGCTCACAAGAAAACGAGTTGAAGAAAGGAGCTCAGGGGCACTGTAATTCACAAACCTGCAGAGTTATAAATGACAACTATCGTCCAAAAATATACTGAAGTAAGGCTGCCAAGAGGACTTGAAAGCGGGGCAGAATTGCAGGAAACCGATTTCAGGAGGTAGACTGGAATTGCATTGAAAGCATAGGAAAAGAGGCAGAACGTCCACAATGATGCACTTGGCCAGAAAGGGCGTATGCGTTTTTTCCTGAATATATTCAGGAAAAAACGCATACGCCCTTTTTGGCCACCCAAGCAAGCTTGCAAAGGAAATCTGCACTACAATGAAGTCTCACTTCCCCCCGGTCAAAAGGGCCATCTGAAAAAAGTGTAAAATCCAGAAAGGCAGGACAGGCCATGGAGAACTGGGAGCCTTGTTATGCTGATGGGCGGGATGTAAATTGCCAACAGACACTCGGGAGAAGTGTATGGTGTTTCCTGAAACATCTAAAAAACAAAGCAACAGAGCCTAGGGCACTTCCACTTATGGTCCTATAGCTTAGGGAAATTAAAATCAAAAAGACACAGCCACCCCAATGTTTGGGACGCCTCTGTTTACAAGAACCTCGTTTACCGTACAAGTTCAATATCACAGAAAGTGAAAAATGGATAAAGAACTTGTGGTACTTACGTACAATGCAGTATCACTCAGCAGTGAAATCTATGTCATCAGGCCCGTAGCAGCACAATGAGTGGATTCAGGTACGATGATTCTAACTGAAATAAGTCACACAGAAAAAGAAACATCATAAGATATCAGTAATACACGGAATGTAAACTTGGCTACACAGGAACTGAATTACAGAACAGAACAGGGTCTCAAATTTAGAAAACCAACTTATGCTTGTTTAAGGGTAAAGGTGAGTTGGGGTGCTGCATAAAACCAGAGATTGAAATGAGCACAGATAAAGTTCCTTAAGCCAAATATGGAATAGACAAGAGCTACTCCTTGCTCAACGAAATGGACTCAACACCGCATATTAAACGCCTAAGAATGTACCTGACTCTTAAGTATCTTAAAACCTATGGATTGCTATGTCTCCGAAAGAGAATCAAGCATGTGTACAGGGACATAAACGCAGCAGTGATAGGATTGGAGAGGTTCGGTGAGCAAATGAAGACCCTTTGAAGTCATATTGCATGGTACCCATTCCACGGGTTTCAACTACCCAGGTTTAAGGTATTCTTCCTTCAGCTAAAACATGCATGTGGAACCTAGAGTATGATCAACCATGTGATCGGGAGACGTGTTCAAATATGTCTCAGTTTTCGTACCCTGGTACTCGGGTGCAACATTCCAGACGCTTTACTAACACTCTCCCCACTTGGAGAGTCAGCGCCTTTAACCTCCTGTTTGGCCCAGTTTGCAATTTCTGCGGAAGATGAACAGGAATAGCGAGAACCAATGAGAGACTAGCTGGAGGTGTCTGGACGGGCAAATTTAACTCTCATTTCCCACCAGGAAGAGGAAATAACCAAAGGCTCAGCGTGCCGTGCCGGAACCAGATTAGGGCCTGAAGCCATCCTGCGGTGTTGCGGCCAGCTCACAAGAAAGCGAGTTGAAGAAAGGAGCTCAGGGGCACTGTAATTCACAAACCTGCAGAGTTATAAATGACAGCTATCGTCCAAAAATATACTGAAGTAAGGCTGCCAAGAGGACTTGAAAGCGGGGCAGAATTGCAGGAAACCGATTTCAGGAGGTAGACTGGAATTGCATTGAAAGCATAGGAAAAGAGGCAGAACGTCCACAATGATGCACTTGGCCAAAAAGGGCGTATGCGTTTTTTCCTGAATATATTCAGGAAAAAACGCATACGCCCTTTTTGGCCAACCAAGCAAGCTTGCAAAGGAAATCTGCACTACAATGAAGTCTCACTTCCCCCCGGTCAAAAGGGCCATCTGAAAAAAGTGTAAAATCCAGAAAGGCAGGACAGGCCATGGAGAACTGGGAGCCTTGTTATGCTGATGGGCGGGATGTAAACTGCCAACAGACACTCGGGAGAAGTGTATGGTGTTTCCTGAAACATCTAAAAAACAAAGCAACAGAGCCTAGGGCACTTCCACTTATGGTCCTATAGCTTAGGGAAATTAAAATCAAAAAGACACAGCCACCCCAATGTTTGGGACGCCTCTGTTTACAAGAACCTCGTTTACCGTACAAGTTCAATATCACAGAAAGTGAAAAATGGATAAAGAACTTGTGGTACTTACGTACAATGCAGTATCACTCAGCAGTGAAATCTATGTCATCAGGCCCGTAGCAGCACAATGAGTGGATTCAGGTACGATGATTCTAACTGAAATAAGTCACACAGAAAAAGAAACATCATAAGATATCAGTAATACACGGAATGTAAACTTGGCTACACAGGAACTGAATTACAGAACAGAACAGGGTCTCAAATTTAGAAAACCAACTTATGCTTGTTTAAGGGTAAAGGTGAGTTGGGGTGCTGCATAAAACCAGAGATTGAAATGAGCACAGATAAAGTTCCTTAAGCCAAATATGGAATAGACAAGAGCTACTCCTTGCTCAACGAAATGGACTCAACACCGCATATTAAACGCCTAAGAATGTACCTGACTCTTAAGTATCTTAAAACCTATGGATTGCTATGTCTCCGAAAGAGAATCAAGCATGTGTACAGGGACATAAACGCAGCAGTGATAGGATTGGAGAGGTTCGGTGAGCAAATGAAGACCCTTTGAAGTCATATTGCATGGTACCCATGCCACGGGTTTCAACTACCCAGGTTTAAGGTATTCTTCCTTCAGCTAAAACATGCATGTGGAACCTAGAGTATGATCAACCATGTGATCGGGAGACGTGTTCAAATATGTCTCAGTTTTCGTACCCTGGTACTCGGGTGCAACATTCCAGACGCTTTACTAACACTCTCCCAACTTGGAGAGTCAGTCCCTTTAACCTCCTGTTTGGCCCAGTTTGCAATTTCTGCGGAAGATGAACAGGAATAGCGAGAACCAATGAGAGACTAGCTGGAGGTGTCTGGACGGGCAAATTTAACTCTCATTTCCCACCAGGAAGAGGAAATAACCAAAGGCTCAGCGTGCCGTGCCGGAACCAGATTAGGGCCTGAAGCCATCCTGCGGTGTTGCGGCCAGCTCACAAGAAAGCGAGTTGAAGAAAGGAGCTCAGGGGCACTGTAATTCACAAACCTGCAGAGTTATAAATGACAGCTATCGTCCAAAAATATACTGAAGTAAGGCTGCCAAGAGGACTTGAAAGCGGGGCAGAATTGCAGGAAACCGATTTCAGGAGGTAGACTGGAATTGCATTGAAAGCATAGGAAAAGAGGCAGAACGTCCACAATGATGCACTTGGCCAAAAAGGGCGTATGCGTTTTTTCCTGAATATATTCAGGAAAAAACGCATACGCCCTTTTTGGCCAACCAAGCAAGCTTGCAAAGGAAATCTGCACTACAATGAAGTCTCACTTCCCCCCGGTCAAAAGGGCCATCTGAAAAAAGTGTAAAATCCAGAAAGGCAGGACAGGCCATGGAGAACTGGGAGCCTTGATATGCTGATGGGCGGGATGTAAACTGCCAACAGACACTCGGGAGAAGTGTATGGTGTTTCCTGAAACATCTAAAAAACAAAGCAACAGAGCCTAGGGCACTTCCACTTATGGTCCTATAGCTTAGGGAAATTAAAATCAAAAAGACACAGCCACCCCAATGTTTGGGACGCCTCTGTTTACAAGAACCTCGTTTACCGTACAAGTTCAATATCACAGAAAGTGAAAAATGGATAAAGAACTTGTGGTACTTACGTACAATGCAGTATCACTCAGCAGTGAAATCTATGTCATCAGGCCCGTAGCAGCACAATGAGTGGATTCAGGTACGATGATTCTAACTGAAATAAGTCACACAGAAAAAGAAACATCATAAGATATCAGTAATACACGGAATGTAAACTTGGCTACACAGGAACTGAATTACAGAACAGAACAGGGTCTCAAATTTAGAAAACCAACTTATGCTTGCTTAAGGGGAAAGGTGAGTTGGGGTGCTGCATAAAACCAGAGATTGAAATGAGCACAGATAAAGTTCCTTAAGCCAAATATGGAATAGACAAGAGCTACTCCTTGCTCATCGAAATGGACTCAACACCCCATATTAAACACCTAAGAATGTACCTGACTAGTAAGTATCTTAAAACCTATGGATTGCTATGTCTCCAAAAGAGAATCAACGTGTGTACAGGGGCATAAACGCAGCAGTGATAGGATTGGAGAGGTTCGGTGAGCAAATGAAGACCCTTTGAAGTCATATTGCATGGTACCCATTCCACGGGTTTCAACTACCCAGGTTTAAGGTATTCTTCCTTCAGCTAAAACATGCATGTGGAACCTAGAGTATGATCAACCATGTGATCGGGAGACCTGTTCAAATATGTCTCAGTTTTCCTTCCCTGGTACTCGGGTGCAACATTCCAGACGCTTTACTAACACTCTCCCCAGTTGGAGAGTCAGCGCCTTTAACCTCCTGTTTTGCCCAGTTTGCAATTTCTGCGGACGATGAACAGGAATAGGGAGAACCAATGAGAGACTAGCTGGAGGTGTCTGGACGGGCAAATTTAACTTTCATTTCCCACCAGGAAGAGGAAATAACCAAAGTCTCAGCATGCCGTGCCGGAACCAGATTAGGGCCTGAAGCCATCCTGCAGTGTTGCGGCCAGCTCACAAGAAAGCGAGTTGAAGAAAGGAGCTCAGGAGCACTGTAATTCACAAACCTGCAGAGTTATAAATGACAGCTATCGTCCAAAAATATACTGAAGTAAGGCTGCCAAGAAGACTTGAAAGCGGGGAAGAATTGCAGGAAACCGATTTCAGGAGGTAGACTGGAATTGCATTGAAAGCATAGGAAAAGAGGCAGAACGTCCACAATGATGCACTTGGCCAAAAAAGGCGTATGTGTTTTTTCCTGAATATATTCAAGAAAAAAGGCATACGCCCATTTTGGCCAACCAAGCAAGCTTGCAAAGGAAATCTGCACTACAATGAAGTCTCACTTCCCCCTGGTCAAAAGGGCCATCTGAAAAAAGTGTAAAATCCAGAAAGGCAGGACAGGCCATGGAGAACTGGGAGCCTTGTTATGCTGATGGGTGGAATGTAAATTGCCAACAGACACTCGGGAGAAGTGTATGGTGTTTCCTGAAACATCTAAAAAACAAAGCAACAGAGCCTAGGGCACTTCCACTTATGGTCCTATAGCTTAGGGAAATTAAAATCAAAAAGACACAGCCACCCCAAAGTTTGGGACGCCTCTGTTTACAAGAACCTCGTTTACAGTACAAGTTCAATATCACAGAAAGTGAAAAATGGATAAAGAACTTGTGGTACTTACGTACAATGCAGTATCACTCAGCAATGAAATCTATGTCATCAGGCCCGTAGCAGCATAATGAGTGGATTCAGGTACGATGATTCTAACTGAAATAAGTCACACAGAAAAAGAAACATCATAAGATATCACTAATACACGGAATGTAAACTTGGCTACACAGGAACTGAATTCCAAAACAGAACAGGGTCTCAAATTTAGAAAACCAACTTATGTTTGCTTAAGGGGAAAGGTGAGTTGGGGTGCTGCATAAAACCAGAGATTGAAATGAGCACAGATAAAGTTCCTTAAGCCAAATATGGAATAGACAAGAGCTACTCTTTGCTCAACGAAATGGACTCAACACCCCATATTAAACGCCTAAGAATGTACCTGACTCTTAAGTATCTTAAAACCTATGGATTGCTATGTCTCCGAAAGAGAATCAAGCATGTGTACAGGGACATAAACGCAGCAGTGATAGGATTGGAGAGGTTCGGTGAGCAAATGAAGACCCTTTGAAGTCATATTGCATGGTACCCATTCCACGGGTTTCAACTACCCAGGTTTAAGGTATTCTTCCTTCAGCTAAAACATGCATGTGGAACCTAGAGTATGATCAACCATGTGATCGGGAGACGTGTTCAAATATGTCTCAGTTTTCGTACCCTGGTACTCGGGTGCAACATTCCAGACGCTTTACTAACACTCTCCCGACTTGGAGAGTCAGTCCCTTTAACCTCCTGTTTGGCCCAGTTTGCAATTTCTGCGGAAGATGAACAGGAATAGCGAGAACCAATGAGAGACTAGCTGAAGGTGTCTGGACGGGCAAATTAACTCTCATTTCCCACCAGGAAGAGGAAATAACCAAAGGCTCAGCGTGCCGTGCCGGAACCAGATTAGGGCCTGAAGCCATCCTGCGGTGTTGCGGCCAGCTCACAAGAAAACGAGTTGAAGAAAGGAGCTCAGGGGCACTGTAATTCACAAACCTGCAGAGTTATAAATGACAACTATCGTCCAAAAATATACTGAAGTAAGGCTGCCAAGAGGACTTGAAAGCGGGGCAGAATTGCAGGAAACCGATTTCAGGAGGTAGACTGGAATTGCATTGAAAGCATAGGAAAAGAGGCAGAACGTCCACAATGATGCACTTGGCCAGAAAGGGCGTATGCGTTTTTTCCTGAATATATTCAGGAAAAAACGCATACGCCCTTTTTGGCCAACCAAGCAAGCTTGCAAAGGAAATCTGCACTACAATGAAGTCTCACTTCCCCCCGGTCAAAAGGGCCATCTGAAAAAAGTGTAAAATCCAGAAAGGCAGGACAGGCCATGGAGAACTGGGAGCCTTGTTATGCTGATGGGCGGGACGTAAATTGCCAACAGACACTCGGGAGAAGTGTATGGTGTTTCCTGAAACATCTAAAAAACAAAGCAACAGAGCCTAGGGCACTTCCACTTATGGTCCTATAGCTTAGGGAAATTAAAATCAAAAAGACACAGACACCCCAATGTTTGGGACGCCTCTGTTTACAAGAACCTCGTTTACCGTACAAGTTCAATATCACAGAAAGTGAAAAATGGATAAAGAACTTGTGGTACTTACGTACAATGCAGTATCACTCAGCAGTGAAATCTATGTCATCAGGCCCGTAGCAGCACAATGAGTGGATTCAGGTACGATGATTCTAACTGAAATAAGTCACACAGAAAAAGAAACATCATAAGATATCAGTAATACACGGAATGTAAACTTGGCTACACAGGAACTGAATTACAGAACAGAACAGGGTCTCAAATTTAGAAAACCAACTTATGCTTGTTTAAGGGTAAAGGTGAGTTGGGGTGCTGCATAAAACCAGAGATTGAAATGAGCACAGATAAAGTTCCTTAAGCCAAATATGGAATAGACAAGAGCTACTCTTTGCTCAACGAAATGGACTCAACACCCCATATTAAACGCCTAAGAATGTACCTGACTCTTAAGTATCTTAAAACCTATGGATTGCTATGTCTCCGAAAGAGAATCAAGCATGTGTACAGGGACATAAACGCAGCAGTGATAGGATTGGAGAGTTTCGGTGAGCAAATGAAGACCCTTTGAAGTCATATTGCATGGTACCCATTCCACGGGTTTCAACTACCCAGGTTTAAGGTATTCTTCCTTCAGCTAAAACATGCATGTGGAACCTAGAGTATGATCAACCATGTGATCGGGAGACGTGTTCAAATATGTCTCAGTTTTCGTACCCTGGTACTCGGGTGCAACATTCCAGACGCTTTACTAACACTCTCCCGACTTGGAGAGTCAGTCCCTTTAACCTCCTGTTTGGCCCAGTTTGCAATTTCTGCGGAAGATGAACAGGAATAGCGAGAACCAATGAGAGACTAGCTGAAGGTGTCTGGACGGGCAAATTAACTCTCATTTCCCACCAGGAAGAGGAAATAACCAAAGGCTCAGCGTGCCGTGCCGGAACCAGATTAGGGCCTGAAGCCATCCTGCGGTGTTGCGGCCAGCTCACAAGAAAACGAGTTGAAGAAAGGAGCTCAGGGGCACTGTAATTCACAAACCTGCAGAGTTATAAATGACAACTATCGTCCAAAAATATACTGAAGTAAGGCTGCCAAGAGGACTTGAAAGCGGGGCAGAATTGCAGGAAACCGATTTCAGGAGGTAGACTGGAATTGCATTGAAAGCATAGGAAAAGAGGCAGAACGTCCACAATGATGCACTTGGCCAGAAAGGGCGTATGCGTTTTTTCCTGAATATATTCAGGAAAAAACGCATACGCCCTTTTTGGCCACCCAAGCAAGCTTGCAAAGGAAATCTGCACTACAATGAAGTCTCACTTCCCCCCGGTCAAAAGGGCCATCTGAAAAAAGTGTAAAATCCAGAAAGGCAGGACAGGCCATGGAGAACTGGGAGCCTTGTTATGCTGATGGGCGGGATGTAAATTGCCAACAGACACTCGGGAGAAGTGTATGGTGTTTCCTGAAACATCTAAAAAACAAAGCAACAGAGCCTAGGGCACTTCCACTTATGGTCCTATAGCTTAGGGAAATTAAAATCAAAAAGACACAGCCACCCCAATGTTTGGGACGCCTCTGTTTACAAGAACCTCGTTTACCGTACAAGTTCAATATCACAGAAAGTGAAAAATGGATAAAGAACTTGTGGTACTTACGTACAATGCAGTATCACTCAGCAGTGAAATCTATGTCATCAGGCCCGTAGCAGCACAATGAGTGGATTCAGGTACGATGATTCTAACTGAAATAAGTCACACAGAAAAAGAAACATCATAAGATATCAGTAATACACGGAATGTAAACTTGGCTACACAGGAACTGAATTACAGAACAGAACAGGGTCTCAAATTTAGAAAACCAACTTATGCTTGTTTAAGGGTAAAGGTGAGTTGGGGTGCTGCATAAAACCAGAGATTGAAATGAGCACAGATAAAGTTCCTTAAGCCAAATATGGAATAGACAAGAGCTACTCCTTGCTCAACGAAATGGACTCAACACCGCATATTAAACGCCTAAGAATGTACCTGACTCTTAAGTATCTTAAAACCTATGGATTGCTATGTCTCCGAAAGAGAATCAAGCATGTGTACAGGGACATAAACGCAGCAGTGATAGGATTGGAGAGGTTCGGTGAGCAAATGAAGACCCTTTGAAGTCATATTGCATGGTACCCATTCCACGGGTTTCAACTACCCAGGTTTAAGGTATTCTTCCTTCAGCTAAAACATGCATGTGGAACCTAGAGTATGATCAACCATGTGATCGGGAGACGTGTTCAAATATGTCTCAGTTTTCGTACCCTGGTACTCGGGTGCAACATTCCAGACGCTTTACTAACACTCTCCCCACTTGGAGAGTCAGCGCCTTTAACCTCCTGTTTGGCCCAGTTTGCAATTTCTGCGGAAGATGAACAGGAATAGCGAGAACCAATGAGAGACTAGCTGGAGGTGTCTGGACGGGCAAATTTAACTCTCATTTCCCACCAGGAAGAGGAAATAACCAAAGGCTCAGCGTGCCGTGCCGGAACCAGATTAGGGCCTGAAGCCATCCTGCGGTGTTGCGGCCAGCTCACAAGAAAGCGAGTTGAAGAAAGGAGCTCAGGGGCACTGTAATTCACAAACCTGCAGAGTTATAAATGACAGCTATCGTCCAAAAATATACTGAAGTAAGGCTGCCAAGAGGACTTGAAAGCGGGGCAGAATTGCAGGAAACCGATTTCAGGAGGTAGACTGGAATTGCATTGAAAGCATAGGAAAAGAGGCAGAACGTCCACAATGATGCACTTGGCCAAAAAGGGCGTATGCGTTTTTTCCTGAATATATTCAGGAAAAAACGCATACGCCCTTTTTGGCCAACCAAGCAAGCTTGCAAAGGAAATCTGCACTACAATGAAGTCTCACTTCCCCCCGGTCAAAAGGGCCATCTGAAAAAAGTGTAAAATCCAGAAAGGCAGGACAGGCCATGGAGAACTGGGAGCCTTGTTATGCTGATGGGCGGGATGTAAACTGCCAACAGACACTCGGGAGAAGTGTATGGTGTTTCCTGAAACATCTAAAAAACAAAGCAACAGAGCCTAGGGCACTTCCACTTATGGTCCTATAGCTTAGGGAAATTAAAATCAAAAAGACACAGCCACCCCAATGTTTGGGACGCCTCTGTTTACAAGAACCTCGTTTACCGTACAAGTTCAATATCACAGAAAGTGAAAAATGGATAAAGAACTTGTGGTACTTACGTACAATGCAGTATCACTCAGCAGTGAAATCTATGTCATCAGGCCCGTAGCAGCACAATGAGTGGATTCAGGTACGATGATTCTAACTGAAATAAGTCACACAGAAAAAGAAACATCATAAGATATCAGTAATACACGGAATGTAAACTTGGCTACACAGGAACTGAATTACAGAACAGAACAGGGTCTCAAATTTAGAAAACCAACTTATGCTTGTTTAAGGGTAAAGGTGAGTTGGGGTGCTGCATAAAACCAGAGATTGAAATGAGCACAGATAAAGTTCCTTAAGCCAAATATGGAATAGACAAGAGCTACTCCTTGCTCAACGAAATGGACTCAACACCGCATATTAAACGCCTAAGAATGTACCTGACTCTTAAGTATCTTAAAACCTATGGATTGCTATGTCTCCGAAAGAGAATCAAGCATGTGTACAGGGACATAAACGCAGCAGTGATAGGATTGGAGAGGTTCGGTGAGCAAATGAAGACCCTTTGAAGTCATATTGCATGGTACCCATGCCACGGGTTTCAACTACCCAGGTTTAAGGTATTCTTCCTTCAGCTAAAACATGCATGTGGAACCTAGAGTATGATCAACCATGTGATCGGGAGACGTGTTCAAATATGTCTCAGTTTTCGTACCCTGGTACTCGGGTGCAACATTCCAGACGCTTTACTAACACTCTCCCAACTTGGAGAGTCAGTCCCTTTAACCTCCTGTTTGGCCCAGTTTGCAATTTCTGCGGAAGATGAACAGGAATAGCGAGAACCAATGAGAGACTAGCTGGAGGTGTCTGGACGGGCAAATTTAACTCTCATTTCCCACCAGGAAGAGGAAATAACCAAAGGCTCAGCGTGCCGTGCCGGAACCAGATTAGGGCCTGAAGCCATCCTGCGGTGTTGCGGCCAGCTCACAAGAAAGCGAGTTGAAGAAAGGAGCTCAGGGGCACTGTAATTCACAAACCTGCAGAGTTATAAATGACAGCTATCGTCCAAAAATATACTGAAGTAAGGCTGCCAAGAGGACTTGAAAGCGGGGCAGAATTGCAGGAAACCGATTTCAGGAGGTAGACTGGAATTGCATTGAAAGCATAGGAAAAGAGGCAGAACGTCCACAATGATGCACTTGGCCAAAAAGGGCGTATGCGTTTTTTCCTGAATATATTCAGGAAAAAACGCATACGCCCTTTTTGGCCAACCAAGCAAGCTTGCAAAGGAAATCTGCACTACAATGAAGTCTCACTTCCCCCCGGTCAAAAGGGCCATCTGAAAAAAGTGTAAAATCCAGAAAGGCAGGACAGGCCATGGAGAACTGGGAGCCTTGATATGCTGATGGGCGGGATGTAAACTGCCAACAGACACTCGGGAGAAGTGTATGGTGTTTCCTGAAACATCTAAAAAACAAAGCAACAGAGCCTAGGGCACTTCCACTTATGGTCCTATAGCTTAGGGAAATTAAAATCAAAAAGACACAGCCACCCCAATGTTTGGGACGCCTCTGTTTACAAGAACCTCGTTTACCGTACAAGTTCAATATCACAGAAAGTGAAAAATGGATAAAGAACTTGTGGTACTTACGTACAATGCAGTATCACTCAGCAGTGAAATCTATGTCATCAGGCCCGTAGCAGCACAATGAGTGGATTCAGGTACGATGATTCTAACTGAAATAAGTCACACAGAAAAAGAAACATCATAAGATATCAGTAATACACGGAATGTAAACTTGGCTACACAGGAACTGAATTACAGAACAGAACAGGGTCTCAAATTTAGAAAACCAACTTATGCTTGCTTAAGGGGAAAGGTGAGTTGGGGTGCTGCATAAAACCAGAGATTGAAATGAGCACAGATAAAGTTCCTTAAGCCAAATATGGAATAGACAAGAGCTACTCCTTGCTCATCGAAATGGACTCAACACCCCATATTAAACACCTAAGAATGTACCTGACTAGTAAGTATCTTAAAACCTATGGATTGCTATGTCTCCAAAAGAGAATCAACGTGTGTACAGGGGCATAAACGCAGCAGTGATAGGATTGGAGAGGTTCGGTGAGCAAATGAAGACCCTTTGAAGTCATATTGCATGGTACCCATTCCACGGGTTTCAACTACCCAGGTTTAAGGTATTCTTCCTTCAGCTAAAACATGCATGTGGAACCTAGAGTATGATCAACCATGTGATCGGGAGACGTGTTCAAATATGTCTCAGTTTTCGTACCCTGGTACTCGGGTGCAACATTCCAGACGCTTTACTAAAACTCTCCCGACTTGGAGAGTCAGTCCCTTTAACCTCCTGTTTGGCCCAGTTTGCAATTTCTGCGGAAGATGAACGGGAATAGGGAGAACCAATGAGAGACTAGCTGGAGGTGTCTGGACGGGCAAATTTAACTTTCATTTCCCACCAGGAAGAGGAAATAACCAAAGTCTCAGCATGCCGTGCCGGAACCAGATTAGGGCCTGAAGCCATCCTGCAGTGTTGCGGCCAGCTCACAAGAAAGCGAGTTGAAGAAAGGAGCTCAGGAGCACTGTAATTCACAAACCTGCAGAGTTATAAATGACAGCTATCGTCCAAAAATATACTGAAGTAAGGCTGCCAAGAAGACTTGAAAGCGGGGAAGAATTGCAGGAAACCGATTTCAGGAGGTAGACTGGAATTGCATTGAAAGCATAGGAAAAGAGGCAGAACGTCCACAATGATGCACTTGGCCAAAAAAGGCGTATGTGTTTTTTCCTGAATATATTCAAGAAAAAAGGCATACGCCCATTTTGGCCAACCAAGCAAGCTTGCAAAGGAAATCTGCACTACAATGAAGTCTCACTTCCCCCTGGTCAAAAGGGCCATCTGAAAAAAGTGTAAAATCCAGAAAGGCAGGACAGGCCATGGAGAACTGGGAGCCTTGTTATGCTGATGGGCGGAATGTAAATTGCCAACAGACACTCGGGAGAAGTGTATGGTGTTTCCTGAAACATCTAAAAAACAAAGCAACAGAGCCTAGGGCACTTCCACTTATGGTCCTATAGCTTAGGGAAATTAAAATCAAAAAGACACAGCCACCCCAAAGTTTGGGACGCCTCTGTTTACAAGAACCTCGTTTACAGTACAAGTTCAATATCACAGAAAGTGAAAAATGGATAAAGAACTTGTGGTACTTACGTACAATGCAGTATCACTCAGCAATGAAATCTATGTCATCAGGCCCGTAGCAGCATAATGAGTGGATTCAGGTACGATGATTCTAACTGAAATAAGTCACACAGAAAAAGAAACATCATAAGATATCACTAATACACGGAATGTAAACTTGGCTACACAGGAACTGAATTCCAAAACAGAACAGGGTCTCAAATTTAGAAAACCAACTTATGTTTGCTTAAGGGGAAAGGTGAGTTGGGGTGCTGCATAAAACCAGAGATTGAAATGAGCACAGATAAAGTTCCTTAAGCCAAATATGGAACAGACAAGAGCTACTCCTTGCTCAACGAAATGGACTCAACACCCCATATTAAACGCCTAAGAATGTACCTGACTAGTAAGTATCTTAAAACCTATGGATTGCTATGTCTCCAAAAGAGAATCAACGTGTGTACAGGGGCATAAACGCAGCAGTGATAGGATTGGAGAGGTTCGGTGAGCAAATGAAGACCCTTTGAAGTCATATTGCATGGTACCCATTACACGGGTCTCAACTACCCAGGTTTAAGGTATTCTTCCTTCAGCTAAAACATGCATGTGGAACCCAGAGTATGATCAACTGTGTGAATGGGAGACGTGTTCAAATATGTCTCAGTTTTCGTACCCTGGTACTCGGGTGCAACATTCCAGACTGTTTACTAACACTCTCCCCACTTGGAGAGTCAGGCCCTTTAACCTCCTGTTTGGCCCAGTTTGCAATTTCTGTGGAAGATGAACAGGAATAGGGAGAACCAATGAGAGACTAGCTGGAGGTGTCTGGACAGGAAAATTTAACTGTCATTTCCCACCAGGAAGAGGAAATAACCAAAGGCTCAGCGTGCCGTGCCCAAACCAGATTAGGGCCTGAAGCCATCCTGCGGTGTTGCGGCCAGCTCACAAGAAAGCGAGTTGAAGAAAGGAGCTCAGGGGCACTGTAATTCAAAAACTTGCAGAGTTATACATGACAGCTATCGTCCAAAAATATACTGAAGTAAGGCTGCCAAGAGGACTTGAAAGCGGGGCAGAATTGCAGGAAACCGATTTCAGGAGGTAAACTGGAATTGCATTGAAAGCATAGGAAAAGAGGCAGAACGTCCACAATGATGCACTTGGCCAAATAGTGCGTATGTGTTTTTTCCTGAATATATTCAGGAAAAAACGCATACGCCCTTTTTGGCCAACCAAGCAAGCTTGCAAAGGAAATCTGCACTACAATGAAGTCTCACTTCCCCCCGGTCAAAAGGGCCATCTGAAAAAAGTGTAAAATCCAGAAAGGCAGGACAGGCCATGGAGAACTGGGAGCCTTGTTATGCTGATGGGCGGGATGTAAATTGCCAACAGACACTCGGGAGAAGTGTATGGTGTTTCCTGAAACATCTAAAAAACAAAGCAACAGAGCCTAGGGCACTTCCACTTATGGTCCTATAGCTTAGGGAAATTAAAATCAAAAAGACAAAGCCACCCTAAAGTTTGGGACGCCTCTGTTTACAAGAACCTCGTTTACAGTACAAGTTCAATATCGCAGAAAGTGAAAAATGGATAAAGAAGTTGTGGTATTTACTTACAAAGCAATATCACTCAGCAATGAAATCTATGTCATCAGGCCCTTAGCAGCACAATGAGTGGATTCAGGTATGATGATTCTAACTGAAATAAGTCACACAGAAAAAGAAACATCATAAGATATCACTAATACACGGAATGTAAACTTGGCTACACAGGAACTGAATTACAGAACAGAACAGGGTCTCAAATTGAGAAAACCAACTTCTGCTTGCTTAAGGGGAAAGGTGAGTTGGGGTGCTGCATAAAACCAGAGATTGAAATGAGCACAGATAAAGTTCCTTAAGCCAAATATGGAATAGACAAGAGCTACTCCTTGCTCAACGAAATGGACTCAACACCGCATATTAAACACCTAAGAATGTACCTGACTAGTAAGTATCTTAAAACCTATGGATTGCTATGTCTCTGAAAGAGAACCAAGCATGTGTACAGCAGCATAAACGCAGCAGTGATAGGATTGGAGAGGTTCGGTGAGCAAATGAAGACCCTTTGAAGTCATATTGCATTGTACCCATTCCAAGGGTCTCAACTCTCCAGGTTTAAGGTATTCTTCCTTCAGCTAAAACATGCATGTGGAACCCAGAGTATGATCAACTGTGTGAATGGGAGACGTGTTCAAATATGTCTCAGTTTTCGTACCCTGGTACTCGGGTGCAACATTCCAGACGCTTTACTAACACTCTCCCCACTTGGAGAGTCAGTCCCTTTAACCTCCTGTTTGGCCCAGTTTGCAATTTCTGTGGAAGATGAACAGGAATAGGGAGAACCAATGAGAGACTAGCTGGAGGTGTCTGGACGGGCAAATTTAACTCTCATTTCCCACCAGGAAGAGGAAATAACCAAAGGCTCAGCGTGCCGTGCCGGAACCAGATTAGGGCCTGAAGCCATCCTGCGGTGTTGCGGCCAGCTCAAAACAAAGCGAGTTGAAGAAAGGAGCTCAGGGGCACTGTAATTCACAAACCTGCAGAGTTATAAATGACAGCTATCGTCCAAAAATATACTGAAGTAAGGCTGCCAAGAGGACTTGAAAGCGGGGAAGAATTGCAGGAAACCGATTTCAGGAGGTAGACTGGAATTGCATTGAAAGCATAGGAAAAGAGGCAGAACGTCCACAATGATGCACTTGGCCAAAAAGTGCGTATGCGTTTTTTCCTGAATATATTCAGGAAAAAACGCATACGCACTTTTTGGCCAACCAAGCAAACTTGGTAAGGAAATCTACAATACAATGAAGTCTCACTTCCCCCTGGTCAAAAGGGCCATCTGAAAAAAGTGTAAAATCCAGAAAGGCAGGACAGGCCATGGAGAACTGGGAGCCTTGTTATGCTGATGGGCGGGATGTAAATTGCCAACAGACACTTGGGAGAAGTGTATGGTGTTTCCTGAAACATCTAAAAAACAAAGCAACAGAGCCTAGGGCACTTCCACTTATGGTCCTATAGCTTAGGGAAATTAAAATCAAAAAGACACAGCCACCCCAAAGTTTGGAACGGCTCTGTTTACAAGAACCTCGTTTACAGTACAAGTTCAACATCGCAGAAAGTGAAAAATGGATAAAGAAGTTGCGGTATTTACTTACAAAGCAATATCACTCAGCAATGAAATCTATGTCATCAGGCCCGTAGCAGCATAATGAGTGGATTCAGGTACGATGATTCTAACTGAAATAAGTCACACAGAAAAAGAAATGTCATAAGGTATCAGTAATAAAAGGAATGTAAACTTGGTTACACAGGAACTGAATTCCAAAACAGAACAGGTTCTCAAATTTAGAAAACCAACTTATGCTTGCTTAAGGAGAAAGGTGAGTTGGGCTGCTGCATAAAACCAGAGATTGAAATGAGCACAGATAAAATTCCTTAAGCCAAATATGGAATAGACAAGAGCTACTCCTTGCTCAACGAAATGGACTCAACACCCCATATTAAACGCCTAAGAATGTACCTGACTAGTAAGTATCTTAAAACCTATGGATTGCTATGTCTCCAAAAGAGAATCAACGTGTGTACAGGGGCATAAACGCAGCAGTGATAGGATTGGAGAGGTTCGGTGAGCAAATGAAGACCCTTTGAAGTCATATTGCATGGTACCCATTCCACGGGTTTCAACTACCCAGGTTTAAGGTATTCTTCCTTCAGCTAAAACATGCATGTGGAACCTAGAGTATGATCAACCGTGTGAATGGGAGACGTGTTCAAATATGTCTCAGTTTTCGTACCCTGGTACTCAGGTGCAACATTCCAGATGCTTTACTAACACTCTCCCCACTTGGAGAGTCAGTCCCTTTAACCTGCTGTTTGACCCAGTTTGCAATTTCTGCGGAAGATGTACAGGAATAGCGAGAACCAATGAGAGACTAGCTGGAGGTGTCTGGACGGGCAAATTTAACTCTCATTTCCCACCAGGAAGAGGAAATAACCAAAGGCTCAGCGTGCCGTGCCGGAACCAGATTAGGGTCTGAAGCCATCCTGCGGTGTTGCGGCCAGCTCACAAGAAAGCGAGTTGAAGAAAGGAGCTCAGGGGCACTGTAATTCACAAACCTGCAGAGTTATAAATGACAGCTGTCGTCCAAAAATATACTGAAGTAAGGCTGCCAAGAGGACTTGAAAGCGGGGCAGAATTGCAGGAAACCGATTTCAGGAGGTAGACTGGAATTGCATTGAAAGCATAGGAAAAGAGGCAGAACGTCCACAATGATGCACTTGGCCAAAAAGGGCGTATGCGTTTTTTCCTGAATATATTCAGGAAAAAACGCATACGCCCTTTTTGGCCAACCAAGCAAGCTTGCAAAGGAAATCTGCACTACAATGAAGTCTCACTTCCCCCCGGTCAAAAGGGCCATCTGAAAAAAGTGTAAAATCCAGAAAGGCAGGACAGGCCATGGAGAACTGGGAGCCTTGTTATGCTGATGGGCGGGATGTAAATTGCCAACAGACACTTGGTAGAAGTGTATGGTGTTTCCTGAAACATCTAAAAAACAAAGCAACAGAGCCTAGGGCACTTCCACTTATGGTCCTATAGCTTAGGGAAATTAAAATCAAAAAGACACAGCCACCCCAAAGTTTGGGACGCCTCTGTTTACAAGAACCTCGTTTACTGTACAAGTTCAATATCACAGAAAGTGAAAAATGGATAAAGAACTTGTGGTACTTACGTACAATGCAGTATCACTCAGCAATGAAATCTATGTCATCAGGCCCGTAGCAGCATAATGAGTGGATTCAGGTACGATGATTCTAACTGAAATAAGTCACACAGAAAAAGAAACATCATAAGATATCACTAATACACGGAATGTAAACTTGGCTACACAGGAACTGAATTCCAAAACAGAACAGGGTCTCAAATTTAGAAAACTAACTTATGTTTGCTTAAGGGGAAAGGTGAGTTGGGGTGCTGCATAAAACCAGAGATTGAAATGAGCACAGATAAAGTTCCTTAAGCCAAATATGGAATAGACAAGAGCTACTCCTTGCTCAACGAAATGGACTCAACACCCCATATTAAACGCCTAAGAATGTACCTGACTAGTAAGTATCTTAAAACCTATGGATTGCTATGTCTCCAAAAGAGAATCAACGTGTGTACAGGGGCATAAACGCAGCAGTGATAGGATTGGAGAGGTTCGGTGAGCAAATGAAGACCCTTTGAAGTCATATTGCATTGTACCCATTCCACGGGTCTCAACTCTCCAGGTTTAAGGTATTCTTCCTTCAGCTAAAACATGCATGTGGAACCCAGAGTATGATCAACCGTGTGAATGGGAGACGTGTTCAAATATGTCTCAGTTTTCGTACCCTGGTACTCGGGTGCAACATTCCAGACGCTTTACAAACACTCTCCCCACTTGGAGAGTCAGTCCCTTTAACCTCCTGTTTGGCCCAGTTTGCAATTTCTGTGGAAGATGAACAGGAATAGGGAGAACCAATGAGAGACTAGCTGGAGGTGTCTGGACGGGCAAATTTAACTCTCATTTCCCACCAGGAAGAGGAAATAACCAAAGGCTCAGCGTGCCGTGCCGGAACCAGATTAGGGCCTGAAGCCATCCTGCGGTGTTGCGGCCAGCTCAAAACAAAGCGAGTTGAAGAAAGGAGCTCAGGGGCACTGTAATTCACAAACTTGCAGAGTTATAAATGACAGCTATCGTCCAAAAATATACTGAAGTAAGGCTGCCAAGAGGACTTGAAAGCGGGGAAGAATTGCAGGAAACCGATTTCAGGAGGTAGACTGGAATTGCATTGAAAGCATAGGAAAAGAGGCAGAACGTCCACAATGATGCACTTGGCCAAAAAGGGCGTATGCGTTTTTTCCTGAATATATTCAGGAAAAAAGCCATACGCCCTTTTTGGCCAACCAAGCAAGCTTGCAAAGGAAATCTGCACTACAATGAAGTCTCACTTCCCCCCGGTCAAAAGGGCCATCTGAAAAAAGTGTAAAATCCAGAAAGGCAGGACAGGCCATGGAGAACTGGGAGCCTTGTTATGCTGATGGGCGGGATGTACATTGCCAACAGACACTCGGGAAAAGTGTATGGTGTTTCCTGAAACATCTAAAAAACAAAGCAACAGAGCCTAGGGCACTTCCACTTATGGTCCTATAGCTTAGGGAAATTAAAATCAAAAAGACACAGCCACCCCAAAGTTTGGGACGCCTCTGTTTACAAGAACCTCGTTTACCGTACAAGTTCAATATCACAGAAAGTGAAAAATGGATAAAGAACTTGTGGTACTTATGTACAATGCAGTATCACTCAGCAATGAAATCTATGTCATCAGGCCCGTAGCAGCATAATGAGTGGATTCAGGTACGATGATTCTAACTGAAATAAGTCACACAGAAAAAGAAACATCATAAGATATCACTAATACACGGAATGTAAACTTGGCTACACAGGAACTGAATTCCAAAACAGAACAGGGTCTCAAATTTAGAAAACCAACTTATGTTTGCTTAAGGGGAAAGGTGATTTGGGGTGCTGCATAAAACCAGAGATTGAAATGAGCACAGATAATGTTCCTTAAGCCAAATATGGAATAGACAAGAGCTACTCCTTTCTCAACGAAATGGACTCAACACCCCATATTAAACGCCTAAGAATGTACCTGACTAGTAAGTATCTTAAAACCTATGGATTGCTATGTCTCCAAAAGAGAATCAACGTGTGTACAGGGGCATAAACGCAGCAGTGATAGGATTGGAGAGGTTCGGTGAGCAAATGAAGACCCTTTGAAGTCATATTGCATTGTACCCATTCCACGGGTCTCAACTCTCCAGGTTTAAGGTATTCTTCCTTCAGCTAAAACATGCATGTGGAACCCAGAGTATGATCAACTGTGTGAATGGGAGACGTGTTCAAATATGTCTCAGTTTTCGTACCCTGGTACTCGGGTGCAACATTCCAGACGCTTTACTAACACTCTCCCCACTTGGAGAGTCAGTCCCTTTAACCTCCTGTTTGGCCCAGTTTGCAATTTCTGTGGAAGATGAACAGGAATAGGGAGAACCAATGAGAGACTAGCTGGAGGTGTCTGGACGGGCAAATTTAACTCTCATTTCCCACCAGGAAGAGGAAATAACCAAAGGCTCAGCGTGCCGTGCCGGAACCAGATTAGGGCCTGAAGCCATCCTGCGGTGTTGCGGCCAGCTCAAAACAAAGCGAGTTGAAGAAAGGAGCTCAGGGGCACTGTAATTCACAAACTTGCAGAGTTATAAATGACAGCTATCGTCCAAAAATATACTGAAGTAAGGCAGCCAAGAGGACTTGAAAGCGGGGAAGAATTGCAGGAAACCGATTTCAGGAGGTAGACTGGAATTGCATTGAAAGCATAGGAAAAGAGGCAGAACGTCCACAATGATGCACTTGGCCAAAAAGGGTGTATGCGTTTTTTCCTGAATATATTCAGGAAAAAAGCCATACGCCCTTTTTGGCCAACCAAGCAAGCTTGCAAAGGAAATCTGCACTACAATGAAGTCTCACTTACCCCCGGTCAAAAGGGCCATCTGAAAAAAGTGTAAAATCCAGAAAGGCAGGACAGGCCATGGAGAACTGGGAGCCTTGTTATGCTGATGGGCGGGATGTACATTGCCAACAGACACTCGGGAAAAGTGTATGGTGTTTCCTGAAACATCTAAAAAACAAAGCAACAGAGCCTAGGGCACTTCCACTTATGGTCCTATAGCTTAGGGAAATTAAAATCAAAAAGACACAGCCACCCCAATGTTTGGGACGCCTCTGTTTACAAGAACCTCGTTTACCGTACAAGTTCAATATCACAGAAAGTGAAAAATGGATAAAGAACTTGTGGTACTTACGTACAATGCAGTATCACTCAGCAATGAAATCTATGTCATCAGGCCCGTAGCAGCATAATGAGTGGATTCAGGTACGATGATTCTAACTGAAATAAGTCACACAGAAAAAGAAACATCATAAGATATCACTAATACACGGAATGTAAACTTGGCTACACAGGAACTGAATTCCAAAACAGAACAGGGTCTCAAATTTAGAAAACCAACTTATGTTTGCTTAAGGGGAAAGGTGAGTTGGGGTGCTGCATAAAACCAGAGATTGAAATGAGCACAGATAATGTTCCTTAAGCCAAATATGGAATAGACAAGAGCTACTCCTTGCTCAACGAAATGGACTCAACACCCCATATTAAACGCCTAAGAATGTACCTGACTAGTAAGTATCTTAAAACCTATGGATTGCTATGTCTCCAAAAGAGAATCAACGTGTGTACAGGGGCATAAACGCAGCACTGATAGGATTGGAGAGGTTCGGTGAGCAAATGAAGACCCTTTGAAGTCATATTGCATGGTACCCATTACACGGGTCTCAACTCTCCAGGTTTAAGGTATTCTTCCTTCAGCTAAAACATGCATGTGGAACCCAGAGTATGATCAACTGTGTGAATGGGAGACGTGTTCAAATATGTCTCAGTTTTCGTACCCTGGTACTCGGGTGCAACATTCCAGACGCTTTACAAACACTCTCCCCACTTGGAGAGTCAGTCCCTTTAACCTCCTGTTTGGCCCAGTTTGCAATTTCTGTGGAAGATGAACAGGAATAGGGAGAACCAATGAGAGACTAGCTGGAGGTGTCTGGACGGGCAAATTTAACTCTCATTTCCCACCAGGAAGAGGAAATAACCAAAGGCTCAGCGTGCCGTGCCGGAACCAGATTAGGGCCTGAAGCCATCCTGCGGTGTTGCGGCCAGCTCAAAACAAAGCGAGTTGAAGAAAGGAGCTCAGGGGCACTGTAATTCACAAACTTGCAGAGTTATAAATGACAGCTATCGTCCAAAAATATACTGAAGTAAGGCTGCCAAGAGGACTTGAAAGCGGGGAAGAATTGCAGGAAACCGATTTCAGGAGGTAGACTGGAATTGCATTGAAAGCATAGGAAAAGAGGCAGAACGTCCACAATGATGCACTTGGCCAAAAAGGGCGTATGCGTTTTTTCCTGAATATATTCAGGAAAAAAGCCATACGCCCTTTTTGGCCAACCAAGCAAGCTTGCAAAGGAAATCTGCACTACAATGAAGTCTCACTTCCCCCCGGTCAAAAGGGCCATCTGAAAAAAGTGTAAAATCCAGAAAGGCAGGACAGGCCATGGAGAACTGGGAGCCTTGTTATGCTGATGGGCGGGATGTACATTGCCAACAGACACTCGGGAAAAGTGTATGGTGTTTCCTGAAACATCTAAAAAACAAAGCAACAGAGCCTAGGGCACTTCCACTTATGGTCCTATAGCTTAGGGAAATTAAAATCAAAAAGACACAGCCACCCCAATGTTTGGGACGCCTCTGTTTACAAGAACCTCGTTTACCGTACAAGTTCAATATCACAGAAAGTGAAAAATGGATAAAGAACTTGTGGTACTTACGTACAATGCAGTATCACTCAGCAATGAAATCTATGTCATCAGGCCCGTAGCAGCATAATGAGTGGATTCAGGTACGATGATTCTAACTGAAATAAGTCACACAGAAAAAGAAACATCATAAGATATCACTAATACACGGAATGTAAACTTGGCTACACAGGAACTGAATTCCAAAACAGAACAGGGTCTCAAATTTAGAAAACCAACTTATGTTTGCTTAAGGGGAAAGGTGAGTTGGGGTGCTGCATAAAACCAGAGATTGAAATGAGCACAGATAATGTTCCTTAAGCCAAATATGGAATAGACAAGAGCTACTCCTTGCTCAACGAAATGGACTCAACACCCCATATTAAACGCCTAAGAATGTACCTGACTAGTAAGTATCTTAAAACCTATGGATTGCTATGTCTCCAAAAGAGAATCAACGTGTGTACAGGGGCATAAACGCAGCACTGATAGGATTGGAGAGGTTCGGTGAGCAAATGAAGACCCTTTGAAGTCATATTGCATGGTACCCATTACACGGGTCTCAACTCTCCAGGTTTAAGGTATTCTTCCTTCAGCTAAAACATGCATGTGGAACCCAGAGTATGATCAACTGTGTGAATGGGAGACGTGTTCAAATATGTCTCAGTTTTCGTACCCTGGTACTCGGGTGCAACATTCCAGACGCTTTACAAACACTCTCCCCACTTGGAGAGTCAGTCCCTTTAACCTCCTGTTTGGTCCAGTTTGCAATTTCTGTGGAAGATGAACAGGAATAGGGAGAACCAATGAGAGACTAGCTGGAGGTGTCTGGACGGGCAAATTTAACTCTCATTTCCCACCAGGAAGAGGAAATAACCAAAGGCTCAGCGTGCATTGCCGGAACCAGATTAGGGCCTGAAGCCATCCTGCGGTGTTGCGGCCAGCTCAAAACAAAGCGAGTTGAAGAAAGGAGCTCAGGGGCACTGTAATTCACAAACTTGCAGAGTTATAAATGACAGCTATCGTCCAAAAATATACTGAAGTAAGGCTGCCAAGAGGACTTGAAAGCGGGGAAGAATTGCAGGAAACAGATTTCAGGAGGTAGACTGGAATTGCATTGAAAGCATAGGAAAAGAGGCAGAACGTCCACAATGATGCACTTGGCCAAAAAGTGCGTATGCGTTTTTTCCTGAATATATTCAGGAAAAAAGCCATACGCACTTTTTGGCCAACCAAGCAAGCTTGCAAAAGAAATCTGCACAACAATGAAGTCTCACTTCCCCCCGGTCAAAAGGGCCATCTGAAAAAAGTGTAAAATCCAGAAAGGCAGGACAGGCCATGGAGAACTGGGAGCCTTGTTATGCTGATGGGCGGGATGTACATTGCCAACAGACACTCGGGAAAAGTGTATGGTGTTTCCTGAAACATCTAAAAAACAAAGCAACAGAGCCTAGGGCACTTCCACTTATGGTCCTATAGCTTAGGGAAATTAAAATCAAAAAGACACAGCCACCCCAATGTTTGGGACGCCTCTGTTTACAAGAACCTCGTTTACCGTACAAGTTCAATATCACAGAAAGTGAAAAATGGATAAAGAACTTGTGGTACTTACGTACAATGCAGTATCACTCAGCAATGAAATCTATGTCATCAGGCCCGTAGCAGCATAATGAGTGGATTCAGGTACGATGATTCTAACTGAAATAAGTCACACAGAAAAAGAAACATCATAAGATATCACTAATACACGGAATGTAAACTTGGCTACACAGTAACTGAATTCCAAAACAGAACAGGGTCTCAAATTTAGAAAACCAACTTATGTTTGCTTAAGGGGAAAGGTGAGTTGGGGTGCTGCATAAAACCAGAGATTGAAATGAGCACAGATAATGTTCCTTAAGCCAAATATGGAATAGACAAGAGCTACTCCTTGCTCAACGAAATGGACTCAACACCCCATATTAAACGCCTAAGAATGTACCTGACTAGTAAGTATCTTAAAACCTATGGATTGCTATGTCTCCAAAAGAGAATCAACGTGTGTACAGGGGCATAAACGCAGCAGTGATAGGATTGGAGAGGTTCGGTGAGCAAATGAAGACCCTTTGAAGTCATATTGCATGGTACCCATTACACGGGTCTCAACTCTCCAGGTTTAAGGTATTCTTCCTTCAGCTAAAACATGCATGTGGATCCCAGAGTATGATCAACTGTGTGAATGGGAGACGTGTTCAAATATGTCTCACTTTTCGTACCCTGGTACTCGGGTGCAACATTCCAGACGCTTTACTAACACTCTCCCCACTTGGAGAGTCAGTCCCTTTAACCTCCTGTTTGGCCCAGTTTGCAATTTCTGTGGAAGATGAACAGGAATAGGGAGAACCAATGAGAGACTAGCTGGAGGTGTCTGGACAGGCAAATTTAACTCTCATTTCCCACCAGGAAGAGGAAATAACCAAAGGCTCAGCGTGCCGTGCCGGAACCAGATTAGGGCCTGAAGCCATCCTGCGGTGTTGCGGCCAGCTCAAAAGAAAGCGAGTTGAAGAAAGGAGCTCAGGGGCACTGTAATTCACAACTTGCAGAGTTATAAATGACAGCTATCGTCCAAAAATATACTGAAGTAAGGCTGCCAAGAGGACTTGAAAGCGGGGCAGAATTGCAGGAAACCGATTTCAGGAGGTAGACTGGAATTGCATTGAAAGCATAGGAAAAGAGGCAGAACGTCCACAATGATGCACTTGGCCAAAAAGGGCGTATGCGTTTTTTCCTGAATATATTCAGGAAAAAACGCATACGCCCTTTTTGGCCAACCAAGCAAGCTTGCAAAGGAAATCTGCACTACAATGAAGTCTCACTTCCCCCCGGTCAAAAGGGCCATCTGAAAAAAGTGTAAAATCCAGAAAGGCAGGACAGGCCATGGAGAACTGGGAGCCTTGTTATGCTGATGGGCGGGATGTAAATTGCCAACAGACACTCGGGAGAAGTGTATGGTGTTTCCTGAAACATCTAAGAAACAAAGCAACAGAGCCTAGGGCACTTCCACTTATGGTCCTATAGCTTAGGGAAATTAAAATCAAAAAGACACAGCCACCCCAAAGTTTGGAACGTCTCTGTTTACAAGAACCTCGTTTACAGTAAAAGTTCAACATCGCAGAAAGTGAAAAATGGATAAAGAAGTTGTGGTATTTACTTACAAAGCAATATCACTCAGCAATGAAATCTATGTCATCAGGCCCGTAGCAGCACAATGAGTGGATTCAGGTATGATGATTTTAACTGAAATAAGTCACACAGAAAAAGAAACATCATAAGATATCAGTAATACACGGAATGTAAACTTGGCTACAGAGGAACTGAATTACAGAACAGAACAGGGTCTCAAATTTAGAAAACCAACTTATGCTTGCTTAAGGGGAAAGGTGAGTTGGGGTGCTGCATGAAACCAGAGATTGAAATGAGCACAGATAAAGTTCCTTAAGCCAAATATGGAATAGACAAGAGCTACTCCTTGTTCAACGAAATGGACTCAACACCCCATATTAAACACCTAAGAATGTACCTGACTAGTAAGTATCTTAAAACCTATGGATTGCTATGTCTCCAAAAGAGAATCAACGTGTGTACAGGGGCATAAACGCAGCAGTGATAGGATTGGAGAGGTTCGGTGAGCAAATGAAGACCCTTTGAAGTCATATTGCATGGTTCCCATTCCACGGGTTTCAACTACCCAGGTTTAAGGTATTCTTCCTTCAGCTAAAACATGCATGTGGAACCTAGAGTATGATCAACCGTGTGATCGGGAGACGTGTTCAAATATGTCTCAGTTTTCCTTCCCTGGTACTCGGGTGCAACATTCCAGACGCTTTACTAACACTCTCCCCAATTGGAAAGTCAGCGCCTTTAACCTCCTGTTTTGCCCAGTTTGCAATTTCTGCGGAAGACGAACAGGAATAGGGAGAACCAATGAGAGACTAGCTGGAGGTGTCTGGACGGGCAAATTTAACTTTCATTTCCCACCAGTAAGAGGAAATAACCAAAGGCTCAGCATGCCGTGCCGGAACCAGATTAGGGCCTGAAGCCATCCTGCGGTGTTGCGGCCAGCTCAAAAGAAAGCGAGTTGAAGAAAGGAGCTCAGGGGCACTGTAATTCACAAACCTGCAGAGTTATAAATGACAGCTATCGTCCAAAAATATACTGAAGTAAGGCTGCCAAGAGGACTTGAAAGCGGGGCAGAATTGCAGGAAACCGATTTCAGGAGGTAGACTGGAATTGCATTGAAAGCATAGGAAAAGAGGCAGAACGTCCACAATGATGCACTTGGACAAAAAGGGCGTATGCGTTTTTTCCTGAATATATTCAGGAAAAAACGCATACGCACTTTTTGGCCAACAAAGCAAACTTGCAAAGGAAATCTGCACTACAATGAAGTCTCACTTCCCCCCAGTCAAAAGGTTCATCTGAAAAAAGTGTAAAATCCAGAAAGGCAGGACAGGCCATGGAGAACTGGGAGCCTTGTTATGCTGATGGGCGGGATGTAAATTGCCAACAGACACTCGGGAGAAGTGTATGGTGTTTCCTGAAACAGCTAAAAAACAAAGCAACAGAGCCTAGGGCACTTCCACTTATGGTCCTATAGCTTAGGGAAATTAAAATCAAAAAGACACAGCCACCCAAAAGTTTGGGACGCCTCTGTTTACAGGAACCTCGTTTACCGTACAAATTCAATATCACAGAAAATGAAAAATGGATAAAGAACTTGTGGTACTTACGTACAATGCAGTATCACTCAGCAATGAAATCTATGTCATCAGGCCCGTAGCAGCATAATGGGTGGATTCAGGTACGATGATTCTAACTGAAAAAAGTCACACAGAAAAAGAAACATCATAAGATATCACTAATACACGGTATGTAAACTTGGCTACACAGGAACTGAATTCCAAAACAGAACAGGGTCTCCAATTTAGAAAACCAACTTATGCTTGCTTAAGGAGAAAGGTGAGTTGGGCTGCTGCATAAAACCAGAGATTGAAATGAGCACAGATAAAGTTCCTTAAGCCAAATATGGAATAGACAAGAGCTACTCCTTGCTCAACGAAATGGACTCAACACCGCATATTAAATGCCTAAGAATGTACCTGACTATTAAATATCTTAAAACCTATGGATTGCTATGTCTCCAAAAGAGAATCAAGCGTGTGTACAGGGGCATAAACGCAGCAGTGATAGGATTGGAGAGGTTCGGTGAGCAAATGAAGACCCTTTGAAGTCATATTGCATGGTACCCATTCCACGGGCCTCAACTCTCCAGGTTTAAGGTATTCTTCCTTCAGCTAAAACATGCATGTGGAACCCAGAGTATGATCAACCGTGTGAACGGGAGACGTGTTCAAATATGTCTCAGTTTTCCTCCCATGGTACTCGGGGGCAACATTCCACACGCTTTACTAACACTCTCCTGACTTGGAGAGTCTGTCCCTTTAACCTCCTGTTTGGCCCAGTTTGCAATTTCTGCGGAAGATGAACGGGAATAGCGAGAACCAATGAGAGACTAGCTGGAGGTGTCTGGACAGGCAAATTTAACTCTCATTTCCCACCAGGAAGAGGAATTAACCAAAGGCTCAGCGTGCCGTGCCGGAACCAGATTAGGGCCTGAAGCCATGCTACGGTGTTGCGGTCAGCTCACAAGAAAGCGAGTTGAAGAAAGGAGCTCAGGGGCACTGTAATTCACAAACCTGCAGAGTTATAAATGACAGCTATCGTCCAAAAATATACTGAAATAAGGCTGCCAAGAGGACTTGAAAGCAGGGCAGAATTGCAGGAAACCGATTTCAGGAGGTAGACTGGAATTGCATTGAAAGCATAGGAAAAGAGGCAGAACGTCCACAATGATGCACTTGGGCAAAAAGGGCGTATGCGTTTTTTCCTGAATATATTCAGGAAAAAACGCATACGCCCTTTTTGGCCAAACAAGCAAGCTTGCAAAGGAAATCTGCACTACAATGAAGTCTCACTTCCCCCTGGTCAAAAGGGCCATCTGAAAAAAGTGTAAAATCCAGAAAGGCAGGACAGGCCATGGAGAACTGGGAGCCTTGTTATGCTGATGGGCGGGATGTAAATTGCCAACAGACACTCGGGAGAAGTGTATGGTGTTTCCTGAAACATCTAAAAAACAAAGCAACAGAGCCTAGGGCACTTCCACTTATGGTCCTATAGCTTAGGGAAATTAAAATCAAAAAGACACAGCCACCCCAAAGTTGGGACGCCTCTGTTTACAAGAACCTCGTTTACAGTACAAGTTCAACATCGCAGAAAGTGAAAAATGGATAAAGAAGTTGTGGTATTTACTTACAAAGCAATATCACTCAGCAATGAAATCTATGTCATCAGGCCCTTAGCAGCACAATGAGTGGATTCAGGTATGATGATTCTAACTGAAATAAGTCACACAGAAAAAGAAACATCATAAGATATCAGTAATACACGGAATGTAAACTTGGCTACACAGGAACTGAATTACAGAACAGAACAGGGTCTCAAATTTAGAAAACCAACTTATGCTTGCTTAAGGGGAAAGGTGAGTTGGGGTGCTGCATAAAACCAGAGATTGAAATGAGCACAGATAATGTTCCTTAAGCCAAATATGGAATAGACAAGAGCTACTCCTTGCTCAACGAAATGGACTCAACACCCCATATTAAACGCCTAAGAATGTACCTGACTAGTAAGTATCTTAAAACCTATGGATTGCTATGTCTCCAAAAGAGAATCAACGTGTGTACAGGGGCATAAACGCAGCAGTGATAGGATTGGAGAGGTTCGGTGAGCAAATGAAGACCCTTTGAAGTCATATTGCATGGTACCCATTACACGGGTCTCAACTCTCCAGGTTTAAGGTATTCTTCCTTCAGCTAAAACATGCATGTGGATCCCAGAGTATGATCAACTGTGTGAATGGGAGACGTGTTCAAATATGTCTCACTTTTCGTACCCTGGTACTCGGGTGCAACATTCCAGACGCTTTACTAACACTCTCCCCACTTGGAGAGTCAGTCCCTTTAACCTCCTGTTTGGCCCAGTTTGCAATTTCTGTGGAAGATGAACAGGAATAGGGAGAACCAATGAGAGACTAGCTGGAGGTGTCTGGACAGGCAAATTTAACTCTCATTTCCCACCAGGAAGAGGAAATAACCAAAGGCTCAGCGTGCCGTGCCGGAACCAGATTAGGGCCTGAAGCCATCCTGCGGTGTTGCGGCCAGCTCAAAAGAAAGCGAGTTGAAGAAAGGAGCTCAGGGGCACTGTAATTCACAACTTGCAGAGTTATAAATGACAGCTATCGTCCAAAAATATACTGAAGTAAGGCTGCCAAGAGGACTTGAAAGCGGGGCAGAATTGCAGGAAACCGATTTCAGGAGGTAGACTGGAATTGCATTGAAAGCATAGGAAAAGAGGCAGAACGTCCACAATGATGCACTTGGCCAAAAAGGGCGTATGCGTTTTTTCCTGAATATATTCAGGAAAAAACGCATACGCCCTTTTTGGCCAACCAAGCAAGCTTGCAAAGGAAATCTGCACTACAATGAAGTCTCACTTCCCCCCGGTCAAAAGGGCCATCTGAAAAAAGTGTAAAATCCAGAAAGGCAGGACAGGCCATGGAGAACTGGGAGCCTTGTTATGCTGATGGGCGGGATGTAAATTGCCAACAGACACTCGGGAGAAGTGTATGGTGTTTCCTGAAACATCTAAGAAACAAAGCAACAGAGCCTAGGGCACTTCCACTTATGGTCCTATAGCTTAGGGAAATTAAAATCAAAAAGACACAGCCACCCCAAAGTTTGGAACGTCTCTGTTTACAAGAACCTCGTTTACAGTAAAAGTTCAACATCGCAGAAAGTGAAAAATGGATAAAGAAGTTGTGGTATTTACTTACAAAGCAATATCACTCAGCAATGAAATCTATGTCATCAGGCCCGTAGCAGCACAATGAGTGGATTCAGGTATGATGATTTTAACTGAAATAAGTCACACAGAAAAAGAAACATCATAAGATATCAGTAATACACGGAATGTAAACTTGGCTACAGAGGAACTGAATTACAGAACAGAACAGGGTCTCAAATTTAGAAAACCAACTTATGCTTGCTTAAGGGGAAAGGTGAGTTGGGGTGCTGCATAAAACCAGAGATTGAAATGAGCACAGATAAAGTTCCTTAAGCCAAATATGGAATAGACAAGAGCTACTCCTTGTTCAACGAAATGGACTCAACACCCCATATTAAACACCTAAGAATGTACCTGACTAGTAAGTATCTTAAAACCTATGGATTGCTATGTCTCCAAAAGAGAATCAACGTGTGTACAGGGGCATAAACGCAGCAGTGATAGGATTGGAGAGGTTCGGTGAGCAAATGAAGACCCTTTGAAGTCATATTGCATGGTTCCCATTCCACGGGTTTCAACTACCCAGGTTTAAGGTATTCTTCCTTCAGCTAAAACATGCATGTGGAACCTAGAGTATGATCAACCGTGTGATCGGGAGACGTGTTCAAATATGTCTCAGTTTTCCTTCCCTGGTACTCGGGTGCAACATTCCAGACGCTTTACTAACACTCTCCCCAATTGGAAAGTCAGCGCCTTTAACCTCCTGTTTTGCCCAGTTTGCAATTTCTGCGGAAGACGAACAGGAATAGGGAGAACCAATGAGAGACTAGCTGGAGGTGTCTGGACGGGCAAATTTAACTTTCATTTCCCACCAGTAAGAGGAAATAACCAAAGGCTCAGCATGCCGTGCCGGAACCAGATTAGGGCCTGAAGCCATCCTGCGGTGTTGCGGCCAGCTCAAAAGAAAGCGAGTTGAAGAAAGGAGCTCAGGGGCACTGTAATTCACAAACCTGCAGAGTTATAAATGACAGCTATCGTCCAAAAATATACTGAAGTAAGGCTGCCAAGAGGACTTGAAAGCGGGGCAGAATTGCAGGAAACCGATTTCAGGAGGTAGACTGGAATTGCATTGAAAGCATAGGAAAAGAGGCAGAACGTCCACAATGATGCACTTGGACAAAAAGGGCGTATGCGTTTTTTCCTGAATATATTCAGGAAAAAACGCATACGCACTTTTTGGCCAACAAAGCAAACTTGCAAAGGAAATCTGCACTACAATGAAGTCTCACTTCCCCCCAGTCAAAAGGTTCATCTGAAAAAAGTGTAAAATCCAGAAAGGCAGGACAGGCCATGGAGAACTGGGAGCCTTGTTATGCTGATGGGCGGGATGTAAATTGCCAACAGACACTCGGGAGAAGTGTATGGTGTTTCCTGAAACAGCTAAAAAACAAAGCAACAGAGCCTAGGGCACTTCCACTTATGGTCCTATAGCTTAGGGAAATTAAAATCAAAAAGACACAGCCACCCAAAAGTTTGGGACGCCTCTGTTTACAGGAACCTCGTTTACCGTACAAATTCAATATCACAGAAAATGAAAAATGGATAAAGAACTTGTGGTACTTACGTACAATGCAGTATCACTCAGCAATGAAATCTATGTCATCAGGCCCGTAGCAGCATAATGGGTGGATTCAGGTACGATGATTCTAACTGAAAAAAGTCACACAGAAAAAGAAACATCATAAGATATCACTAATACACGGTATGTAAACTTGGCTACACAGGAACTGAATTCCAAAACAGAACAGGGTCTCCAATTTAGAAAACCAACTTATGCTTGCTTAAGGAGAAAGGTGAGTTGGGCTGCTGCATAAAACCAGAGATTGAAATGAGCACAGATAAAGTTCCTTAAGCCAAATATGGAATAGACAAGAGCTACTCCTTGCTCAACGAAATGGACTCAACACCGCATATTAAATGCCTAAGAATGTACCTGACTATTAAATATCTTAAAACCTATGGATTGCTATGTCTCCAAAAGAGAATCAAGCGTGTGTACAGGGGCATAAACGCAGCAGTGATAGGATTGGAGAGGTTCGGTGAGCAAATGAAGACCCTTTGAAGTCATATTGCATGGTACCCATTCCACGGGCCTCAACTCTCCAGGTTTAAGGTATTCTTCCTTCAGCTAAAACATGCATGTGGAACCCAGAGTATGATCAACCGTGTGAACGGGAGACGTGTTCAAATATGTCTCAGTTTTCCTCCCATGGTACTCGGGTGCAACATTCCAGACGCTTTACTAACACTCTCCTGACTTGGAGAGTCTGTCCCTTTAACCTCCTGTTTGGCCCAGTTTGCAATTTCTGCGGAAGATGAACGGGAATAGCGAGAACCAATGAGAGACTAGCTGGAGGTGTCTGGACAGGCAAATTTAACTCTCATTTCCCACCAGGAAGAGGAATTAACCAAAGGCTCAGCGTGCCGTGCCGGAACCAGATTAGGGCCTGAAGCCATGCTACGGTGTTGCGGTCAGCTCACAAGAAAGCGAGTTGAAGAAAGGAGCTCAGGGGCACTGTAATTCACAAACCTGCAGAGTTATAAATGACAGCTATCGTCCAAAAATATACTGAAATAAGGCTGCCAAGAGGACTTGAAAGCAGGGCAGAATTGCAGGAAACCGATTTCAGGAGGTAGACTGGAATTGCATTGAAAGCATAGGAAAAGAGGCAGAACGTCCACAATGATGCACTTGGGCAAAAAGGGCGTATGCGTTTTTTCCTGAATATATTCAGGAAAAAACGCATACGCCCTTTTTGGCCAACCAAGCAAGCTTGCAAAGGAAATCTGCACTACAATGAAGTCTCACTTCCCCCTGGTCAAAAGGGCCATCTGAAAAAAGTGTAAAATCCAGAAAGGCAGGACAGGCCATGGAGAACTGGGAGCCTTGTTATGCTGATGGGCGGGATGTAAATTGCCAACAGACACTCGGGAGAAGTGTATGGTGTTTCCTGAAACATCTAAAAAACAAAGCAACAGAGCCTAGGGCACTTCCACTTATGGTCCTATAGCTTAGGGAAATTAAAATCAAAAAGACACAGCCACCCCAAAGTTGGGACGCCTCTGTTTACAAGAACCTCGTTTACAGTACAAGTTCAACATCGCAGAAAGTGAAAAATGGATAAAGAAGTTGTGGTATTTACTTACAAAGCAATATCACTCAGCAATGAAATCTATGTCATCAGGCCCTTAGCAGCACAATGAGTGGATTCAGGTATGATGATTCTAACTGAAATAAGTCACACAGAAAAAGAAACATCATAAGATATCAGTAATACACGGAATGTAAACTTGGCTACACAGGAACTGAATTACAGAACAGAACAGGGTCTCAAATTTAGAAAACCAACTTATGCTTGCTTAAGGGGAAAGGTGAGTTGGGGTGCTGCATAAAACCAGAGATTGAAATGAGCACAGATAAAGTTCCTTAAGCCAAATATGGAATAGACAAGAGCTACTCCTTGCTCAACGAAATGGACTCAACACCGCATATTAAACGCCTAAGAATGTACCTGACTAGTAAGTATCTTAAAACCTATGGATTGCTATGTCTCCGAAAGAGAATGAAGCGTGTGTACAGGGGCATAAACGCAGCAGTGATAGGATTGGAGAGGTTCGGTGAGCAAATGAAGACCCTTTGAAGTCATATTGCATGGTACCCATGCCACGGGTTTCAACTACCCAGGTTGAAGGTATTCTTCCTTCAGCTAAAACATGCATGTGGAACCTAGAGTATGATCAACCATGTGATCAGGAGACGTGTTCAAATATGTCTCAGTTTTCGTACCCTGGTACTCGGGTGCAGCATTCCAGACGATTTACTAACACTCTCCCGACTTGGAGAGTCAGTCCCTTTAACCTCCTGTTTGGCCCAGTTTGCAATTTCTGCGGAAGATGAACAGGATTAGGGAGAACCAATGAGAGACTAGCTGGAGGTGTCTGGACGGGCAAATTTAACTCTCATTTCCCACCAGGAAGAGGAAATAACCAAAGGCTCAGCGTGCCGTGCCGGAACCAGATTAGGGCCTGAAGCCATCCTGTGGTGTTGTGACCAGCTCAAAAGAAAACGAGTTGAAGAAAGGAGCTCAGGGGCACTGTAATTCACAACCCTGCAGAGTTATAAATGACAGCTATCGTCCAAAAATATACTGAAGTAAGGCTGCCAAGAGGACTTGAAAGCGGGGCAGAATTGCAGGAGACCGATTTCAGGAGGTAGACTGGAATTGCATTGAAAGCATAGGAAAAAAGGCAGAACGTCCACAATGATGCACTTGGCCAAAAAGGGCGTATGCGTTTTTCCCTGAATATATTCAGGAAAAAACGCATACGCCCTTTTTGGCCAACCAAGCAAGCTTGCAAAGGAAATCTGCACTACAATGAAGTCTCACTTCCCCCCGGTCACAAGGGCCATCTGAAAAAAGTGTAAAATCCAGAAAGGCAGGACAGGCCATGGAGAACTGGGAGCCTTGTTATGCTGATGGGCGGGATGTAAATTGCCAACAGACACTCGGGAAAAGTGTATGGTGTTTCCTGAAACATCTAAAAAACAAAGCAACAGAGCCTAGGGCACTTCCACTTATGGTCCTATAGCTTAGGGAAATTAAAATCAAAAAGACACAGCCACCCCAAAGTTTGGGACACCTCTGTTTACAAGAAGCTCATTTACAGTACAAGTTCAACATCGCAGAAAGTGAAAAATGGATAAAGAAGTTGTGGTATTTACTTACAAAGCAATATCACTCAGCAATGAAATCTATGTCATCAGTCCCTTAGCAGCACAATGAGTGGATTCAGGTATGATGATTCTAACTGAAATAAGTCACACAGAAAAAGAAACATCATAAGATATCACTAATACACGGAATGTAAACTTGGCTACACAGGAACTGAATTACAGAACAGAACAGGGTCTCAAATTTAGAAAACCAACTTATGCTTGCTTAAGGGAAAGGTGAGTTGGGGTGCTGCATAAAACCAGAGATTGAAATGAGCACAGATAAAGTTCCTTAAGCCAAATATGGAATAGACAAGGGCTACTCCTTGCTCAACGAAATGGACTCAACACCCCATATTAAACGCCTAAGAATGTACCTGACTAGTAAGTATCTTAAAAGCAATGGATTGCTATGTCTCCGAAAGAGAATCAAGCATGTGTACAGGGGCATAAAAGCAGTATTGATAGGATTGGAGAGGTTCGGTGAGCAAATGAAGACCCTTTGAAGTCATATTGCATGGTACCCATTCCACGGGTCTCAACTACCCAGGTTTAAGGTATTCTTCCTTCAGCTAAAACATGCATGTGAAACCCAGAGTATGATCAACCGTGTGAACGGGAGACGTGTTCAAATATGTCTCAGTTTTCCTCCCCTGGTACTCGGGTGCAACATTCCAGACGCTTTACTAACACTCTCCCCACTTGGAGAGTCAGTCCCTTTAACCTCCTGTTTGGCCCAGTTTGCAATTTCTGCGGAAGATGAACAGGAATAGGGAGAACCAATGAGAGACTAGCTGGAGGTGTCTGGACGGGCAAATTTAACTCTCATTTCCCACCAGAAAGAGGAATTAACCAAAGGCTCAGCGTGCCGTGCCGGAACCAGATTAGGGCCTGAAGCCATCCTACGGTGTTGCGGTCAGCTCACAAGAAAGCGAGTTGAAGAAAGGAGCTCAGGGGCACTGTAATTCACAAACCTGCAGAGTTATAAATGACAGCTATCGTCCAAAAATATACTGAAGTAAGGCTGCCAAGAGGACTTGAAAGCGGGGCAGAATTGCAGGAAACCGATTTCAGGAGGTAGACTGGAATTGCATTGAAAGCATAGGAAAAGAGGCAGAACGTCCACAATGATGCACTTGGCCAAAAAGGGCGTATGCGTTTTTTCCTGAATATATTCAGGAAAAAACGCATACGGCCTTTTTGGCCAACCAAGCAAGCTTGCAAAGGAAATCTGCACTACAATGAAGTCTCACTTCCCCCCGGTCAAAAGGGCCATCTGAAAAAAGTGTAAAATCCAGAAAGGCAGGACAGGCCATGGAGAACTGGGAGCCTTGTTATGCTGATGAGTGGGATGTAAATTGCCAACAGACACTCGGGAAAAGTGTATGGTGTTTCCTGAAACATCTAAAAAAGAAAGCAACAGAGCCTAGGGCACTTCCACTTATGGTCCTATAGCTTAGGGAAATTAACATCAAAAAGACACAGCCACCCCAAAGTTTGGGACGCATCTGTTTACAAGAAGCTCATTTACAGTACAAGTTCAACATCGCAGAAAGTGAAAAATGGATAAAGAAGTTGTGGTATTTACTTACAAAGCAATATCACTCAGCAATGAAATCTATGTCATCAGGCCCTTAGCAGCACAATGAGTGGATTCAGGTATGATGATTCTAACTGAAATAAATCACACAGAAAAAGAAACATCATAAGATATCAGTAATACACGGAATGTAAACTTGGCTACACAGGAACTGAATTACAGAACAGAACAGGGTCTCAAATTTAGAAAAAAAACATATGCTTGCTTAAAGGGTAAAGGTGAGTTGGGCTGCTGCATAAAACCAGAGATTGAAATGAGCACAGATAAAGTTCCTTAAGCCAAATATGGAATAGACAAGAGCTACTCCTTGCTCAACGAAATGGACTCAACACCGCATATTAAACGCCTAAGAATGTACCTGACTAGTAAGTATCTTAAAACCTATGGATTGCTATGTCTCCAAAAGAGAATCAAGCGTGTGTACAGGGGCATAAACGAAGCAGTGATAGGATTGGAGAGGTTCGGTGAGCAAATGAAGAACCTTTGAAGTCATATTGCATGGTACCCATTCCACGGGCCTCAACTCTCCAGGTTTAAGGTATTCTTCCTTCAGCTAAAACATGCATGTGGAACCCAGAGTATGATCAACCATGTGAACGGGAGACGTGTTCAAATATGTCTCAGTTTTCCTCCCCTGGTACTCGGGTGCAACATTCCAGACGCTTTACTAACACTCTCCTCACTTGGAGAGTCAGCGCCTTTAACCTCCTGTTTGGCCCAGTTTGCAATTTCTGCGGAAGATGAACAGGAATAGGGAGAACCAATGAGAGACTAGCTGGAGGTGTCTGGACGGGCAAATTTAACTCTCATTTCCCACCAGGAAGAGGAATTAACCAAAGGCTCAGCGTGCCGTGCCGGAACCAGATTAGGGCCTGAAGCCATCCTACGGTGTTGCGGTCAGCTCACAAGAAAGCGAGTTGAAGAAAGGGGCTCAGGGGCACTGTAATTCACAAACCTGCAGAGTTATAAATGACAGCTATCGTCCAAAAATATACTGAAGTAAGGCTGCCAAGAGGACTTGAAAGCGGGGCAGAATTGCAGGAAACCGATTTCAGGAGGTAGACTGGAATTGCATTGAAAGCATAGGAAAAGAGGCAGAACGTCCACAATGATGCACTTGGCCAAAAAGGGCGTATGCGTTTTTTCCTGAATATATTCATGAAAAAACGCATACGCCCTTTTTGGCCAACCAAGCAAGCTTGCAAAGGAAATCTGCACTACAATGAAATCTCACTTCCCCCCGGTCAAAAGGGCCATCTGAAAAAAGTGTAAAATCCAGAAAGGCAGGACAGGCCATGGAGAACTGGGAGCCTTGTTATGCTGATGGGCGGGATGTAAATTGCCAACAGACACTCGGGAGAAGTGTATGGTGTTTCCTGAAACATCTAAAAAACAAAGCAACAGAGCCTAGGGCACTTCCACTTATGGTCCTATAGCTTAGGGAAATTAAAATAAAAAAGACACAGCCACCCCAAAGTTTGGGACGCCTCTGTTTACAAGAACATCGTTTACAGTACAAGTTCAACATCGCAGAAATTGAAAAATGGATAAAGAAGTTGTGGTATTTACTTACAAAGCAATATCACTCAGCAATGAAATCTATGTCATCAGGCCCTTAGCAGCACAATGAGTGGATTCAGGTATGATGATTCTAACTGAAATAAGTCACACAGAAAAAGAAACATCATAAGATATCAGTAATACACGGAATGTAAACTTGGCTACACAGGAACTGAATTACAGAACAGAACAGGGTCTCAAATTTAGAAAACCAACTTATGCTTGCTTAAGGGGAAAGGTGAGTTGGGGTGCTGCATAAAACCAGAGATTGAAATGAGCACAGATAAAGTTCCTTAAGCCAAATATGGAATAGACAAGAGCTACTCCTTGCTCAACGAAATAGACTCAACACCGCATATTAAACGCCTAAGAATGTACCTGACTAGTAAGTATCTTAAAACCTATGGATTGCTATGTCTCCGAAAGAGAATCAAGCGTGTGTACAGGGGCATAAACGCAGCAGTGATAGGATTGGAGAGGTTCGGTGAGCAAATGAAGACCCTTTGAAGTCATATTGCATGGTACCCATTCCAAGGGTTTCAAGTACCCAGGTTTAAGGTATTCTTCCTTCAGCTAAAACATGCATGTGGAACCTAGAGTATGATCAACCATGTGATCAGGAGACGTGTTCAAATATGTCTCAGTTTTCGTACCCTGGTACTCGGGTACAACATTCCAGACGCTTTACTAACACTCTCCCGACTTGGAGAGTCAGTCCCTTTAACCTCCTGTTTGGCCCAGTTTGCAATTTCTGCGGAAGATGAACAGGAATAGCGAGAACCAATGAGAGACTAGCTGGAGGTGTCTGGACGGGCAAATTTAACTCTCATTTCCCACCAGGAAGAGGAAATAACCAAAGGCTCAGCGTGCCGTGCCGGAACCAGATTAGGGCCTGAAGCCATCCTGCGGTGTTGCGGCCAGCTCAAAAGAAAACGAGTTGAAGAAAGGAGCTCAGGGGCACTGTAATTCACAAACCTGCAGAGTTATAAATGACAGCTATCGTCCAAGAATATACTGAAGTAAGGCTGCCAAGAGGACGTGAAAGTGGGGCAGAATTGCAGGAAACCGATTTCAGGAGGTAGAGTGCAATTGCATTGAAAGCATAGGAAAAGAGGCAGAACGTCCACAATGATGCACTTGGCCAAAAAGGGCGTATGCGTTTTTTCCTGAATATATTCAGGAAAAAACGCATACGCCCTTTTTGGCCAACCAAGCAAGCTTGCAAAGGAAATCTGCACTACAATGAAGTCTCACTTCCCCCCGGTCAAAAGGGCCATCTGAAAAAAGTGTAAAATCCAGAAAGGCAGGACAGGCCATGGAGAACTGGGAGCCTTGTTATGCTGATGGGCGGGATGTAAATTGCCAACAGACACTCGGGAGAAGTGTATGGTGTTTCCTGAAACATCTAAAAAACAAAGCAACAGAGCCTAGGGCACTTCCACTTATGGTCCTATAGCTTAGGGAAATTAAAATAAAAAAGACACAGCCACCCCAAAGTTTGGGACGCCTCTGTTTACAAGAACCTCGTTTACAGTACAAGTTCAACATCGCAGAAAGTGAAAAATGGATAAAGAAGTTGTGGTATTTACTTACAAAGCAATATCACTCAGCAATGAAATCTATGTCATCAGGCCCTTAGCAGCACAATGAGTGGATTCAGGTATGATGATTCTAACTGAAATAAGTCACACAGAAAAAGAAACATCATAAGATATCAGTAACACACGGAATGTAAACTTGGCTACACAGGAACTGAATTACAGAACAGAACAGGGTCTCAAATTTAGAAAACCAACTTATGCTTGCTTAAGGGGAAAGGTGAGTTGGGGTGCTGCATAAAACCAGAGATTGAAATGAGCACAGATAAAGTTCCTTAAGCCAAATATGGAATAGACAAGAGCTACTCCTTGCTCAACGAAATGGACTCAACACCGCATATTAAACGCCTAAGAATGTACCTGACTAGTAAGTATCTTAAAACCTATGGATTGCTATGTCTCTGAAAGAGAATCAAGCGTGTGTACAGGGGCATAAACGCAGCAGTGATAGGATTGGAGAGGTTCGGTGAGCAAATGAAGACCCTTTGAAGTCATATTGCATGGTACCCATTCCAAGGGTTTCAAGTACCCAGGTTTAAGGTATTCTTCCTTCAGCTAAAACATGCATGTGGAACCTAGAGTATGATCAACCATGTGATCAGGAGACGTGTTCAAATATGTCTCAGTTTTCGTACCCTGGTACTCGGGTGCAACATTCCAGACGCTTTACTAACACTCTCCCGACTTGGAGAGTCAGTCCCTTTAACCTCCTGTTTGGCCCAGTTTGCAATTTCTGCGGAAGATGAACAGGAATAGGGAGAACCAATGAGAGACTAGCTGGAGGTGTCTGGACGGGCAAATTTAACTCTCATTTCCCACCAGGAAGAGGAAATAACCAAAGGCTCAGCGTGCCGTGCCGGAACCAGATTAGGGTCTGAAGCCATCCTGCGGTGTTGTGGCCAGCTCTCAAGAAAACGAGTTGAAGAAAGGAGCTCAGGGGCACTGTAATTCACAAACCTGCAGAGTTATAAATGACAGCTATCGTCCAAAATATACTGAAGTAAGGCTGCCAAGAGGACTTGAAAGCGGGGCAGAATTGCAGGAAACCGATTTCAGGAGGTAGACTGGAATTGCATTGAAAGCATAGGAAAAGAGGCAGAACGTCCACAATGATGCACTTGGCCAAAAAGGGCGTATGCGTTTTTTCCTGAATATATTCAGGAAAAAACGCATACGCCCTTTTTGGCCAACCAAGCAAGCTTGCAAAGGAAATCTGCACTACAATGAAGTCTCACTTCCCCCCGGTCAAAAGGGCCATCTGAAAAAAGTGTAAAATCCAGAAAGGCAGGACAGGCCATGGAGAACTGGGAGCCTTGTTATGCTGATGGGCGGGATGTAAATTGCCAACAGACACTCGGGAGAAGTGTATGGTGTTTCCTGAAACATCTAAAAAACAAAGCAACAGAGCCTAGGGCACTTCCACTTATGGTCCTATAGCTTAGGGAAATTAAAATAAAAAAGACACAGCCACCCCAAAGTTTGGGACGCCTCTGTTTACAAGAACCTCGTTTACAGTACAAGTTCAATATCACAGAATGTGAAAAATGGATAAAGAACTTGTGGTATTTATGTACAATGCAGTATCACTCAGCAATGAAATCTATGTCATCAGGCCCGGAGCAGCATAATGAGTGGATTCAGGTACGATGATTCTAACTGAAATAAGTCACACAGAAAAAGAAACATCATAAGATATCAGTAATACACGGAATGTAAACTTCGCTACACAGGAACTGAATTACAGAACAGAACAGGGTCTCAAATTTAGAAAACCAACATATGCTTGCTTAAGGGTAAAGGTGAGTTGGGCTGCTGCATAAAACCAGAGATTGAAATGAGCACAGATAAAGTTCCTTAAGCCAAATATGGAATAGACAAGAGCTACTCCTTGCTCAACGAAATGGACTCAACACCTCATATTAAACGCCTAAGAATGTACCTGACTAGTAAGTATCTTAAAACCTATGGATTGCTATGTCTCCAAAAGAGAATCAAGCGTGTGTACAGGGGCATAAACGCAGCAGTGATAGGATTGGAGAGGTTCGGTGAGCAAATGAAGACCCTTTGAAGTCATATTGCATGGTACCCATTCCACGGGCCTCAACTCTCCATGTTTAATGTATTCTTCCTTCAGCTAAAACATGCATGTGGAACCCAGAGTATGATCAACCGTGTGAACGGGAGACGTGTTCAAATATGTCTCAGTTTTCCTCCCCTGGTACTCGGGTGCAACATTCCAGACGCTTTACTAACACTCTCCCCACTTGGAGAGTCAGCGCCTTTAACCTCCTGTTTGGCCCAGTTTGCAATTTCTGCGGAAGATGAACAGGAATAGGGAGAACCAATGAGAGACTAGCTGGAGGTGTCTGGACGGGCAAATTTAACTCTCATTTCCCACCAGGAAGAGGAATTAACCAAAGGCTCAGCGTGCCGTGCCGGAACCAGATTAGGGCCTGAAGCCATCCTGCGGTGTTGCGGTCAGCTCACAAGAAAGCGAGTTGAAGAAAGGAGCTCAGGGGCACTGTAATTCACAAACCTGCAGAGTTATAAATGACAGCTATCGTCCAAAATATACTGAAGTAAGGCTGACAAGAGGACTTGAAAGCGGGGCAGAATTGCAGGAAACCGATTTCAGGAGGTAGACTGGAATTGCATTGAAAGCATAGGAAAAGAGGCAGAACGTCCACAATGATGCACTTGGCCAAAAAGGGCGTATGCGTTTTTTCCTGGAAAAAACGCATACGCCCTTTTTGGCCAACCAAGCAAGCTTGCAAAGGAAATCTGCACTACAATGAAGTCTCACTTCCCCCCGGTCAAAAGGGCCATCTGAAAAAAGTGTAAAATCCAGAAAGGCAGGACAGGCCATGGAGAACTGGGAGCCTTGTTATGCTGATGGGCGGGATGTAAATTGCCAACAGACACTCGGGAGAAGTGTATGGTGTTTCCTGAAACATCTAAAAAACAAAGCAACAGAGCCTAGGGCACTTCCACTTATGGTCCTATAGCTTAGGGAAATTAAAATCAAAAAGACACAGCCACCCCAAAGTTTGGGACGCCTCTGTTTACAAGAACCTCGTTTACAGTACAAGTTCAATATCACAGAATGTGAAAAATGGATAAAGAACTTGTGGTACTTACGTACAATGCAGTATCACTCAGCAATGAAATCTATGTCATCAGACCCGTAGGAGCATAATGAGTGCATTCAGGTACGTTGATTCTAACTGAAATAAGTCACACAGAAAAAGAAACATCATAAGATATCAGTAATACACGGAATGTAAACTTGGCTACACAGGAACTGAATTACAGAACAGAACAGGGTCTCAAATTTAGAAAACCAACTTATTCTTGCTTAAGGGGAAAGGTGAGTTGGGGTGCTGCATAAAACCAGAGATTGAAGTGAGCACAGATAAAGTTCCTTAAGCCAAATATGGAATAGACAAGAGCTACTCCTTGCTCAACAAAATGGACTCAACACCCCATATTAAACGCCTAAGAATGTACCTGACTATTAAGTATCTTAAAAGCTATGGATTGCTATGTCTCCGAAAGAGAATCAAGCATGTGTACAGGGGCATAAACGCAGTAGTGATAGGATTGGAGAGGTTCGGTGAGCAAATGAAGACCCTTTGAAGTCATATTGCATGGTACCCATTCCACAGGCCTCAACTCTCCAGGTTTAAGGTATTCTTCCTTCAGCTAAAACATGCATGTGAAACCCAGAGTATGATCAACAGTGTGAATGGGAGACGTGTTCAAATATGTCTCAGTTTTCCTCCCCTTGTACTCGGGTGCAACATTCCAGACGCTTTACTAACACTCTCCCCACTTGGAGAGTCAGCGCCTTTAACCACCTGTTTGGCCCAGTTTGCAATTTCTGCGGAAGATGAACAGGAATAGGGAGAACCAATGAGAGACTAGCTGGAGGTGTCTGGACGGGCAAATTTAACTCTCATTTCCCACCAGGAAGAGGAAATAACCAAAGGCTCAGCGTGCCGTGCCGGAACCAGATTAGGGCCTGAAGCCATCCTGCGGTGTTGCGGCCAGCTCAAAAGAAAACGAGTTGAAGAAAGGAGCTCAGGGGCACTGTAATTCACAAACCTGCAGAGTTATAAATGACAGCTATCGTCCAAAAATATACTGAAGTAAGGCTGCCAAGAGGACTTGAAAGTGGGGCAGAATTGCAGGAAACCGATTTCAGGAGGTAGAGTGCAATTGCATTGAAAGCATAGGAAAAGAGGCAGAACGTCTACAATGATGCACTTGGCCAAAAAGGACGTATGCGTTTTTTCCTGAATATATTCAGGAAAAAACGCATACGCCCTTTTTGGCCAACCAAGCAAGCTTGCAAAGGAAATCTGCACTACAATGAAGTCTCACTTCCCCCCGGTCAAAAGGGCCATCTGAAAAAAGTGTAAAATCCAGAAAGGCAGGACAGGCCATGGAGAACTGGGAGCCTTGTTATGCTGATGGGTGGGATGTAAATTGCCAACAGACACTCGGGAGAAGTGTATGGTGTTTCCTGAAACATCTAAAAAACAAAGCAACAGAGCCTAGGGCACTTCCACTTATGGTCCTATAGCTTAGGGAAATTAAAATAAAAAAGACACAGCCACCCCAAAGTTTGGGACGCCTCTGTTTACAAGAACCTCGTTTACAGTACAAGTTCAACATCGCAGAAAGTGAAAAATGGATAAAGAAGTTGTGGTATTTACTTACAAAGCAATATCACTCAGCAATGAAATCTATGTCATCAGGCCCTTAGCAGCACAATGAGTGGATTCAGGTATGATGATTCTAACTGAAATAAGTCACACAGAAAAAGAAACATCATAAGATATCAGTAATACACGGAATGTAAACTTGGCTACACAGGAACTGAATTACAGAACAGAACAGGGTCTCAAATTTAGAAAACCAACTTATGCTTGCTTAAGGGGAAAGGTGAGTTGGGGTGCTGCATAAAACCAGAGATTGAAATGAGCACAGATAAAGTTCCTTAAGCCAAATATGGAATAGACAAGAGCTACTCCTTGCTCAACGAAATGGACTCAACACCGCATATTAAACGCCTAAGAATGTACCTGACTAGTAAGTATCTTAAAACCTATGGATTGCTATGTCTCCGAAAGAGAATCAAGCGTGTGTACAGGAGCATAAACGCAGCAGTGATAGGATTGGAGAGGTTCGGTGAGCAAATGAAGACCCTTTGAAGTCATATTGCATGGTACCCATTCCAAGGGTTTCAAGTACCCAGGTTTAAGGTATTCTTCCTTCAGCTAAAACATGCATGTGGAACCTAGAGTATGATCAACCATGTGATCAGGAGACGTGTTCAAATATGTCTCAGTTTTCGTACCCTGGTACTCGGGTGCAACATTCCAGACGCTTTACTAACACTCTCCCGACTTGGAGAGTCAGTCCCTTTAACCTCCTGTTTGGCCCAGTTTGCAATTTCTGCGGAAGATGAACAGGAATAGCGAGAACCAATGAGAGACTAGCTGGAGGTGTCTCGACGGGCAAATTTAACTCTCATTTCCCACCAGGAAGAGGAAATAACCAAAGGCTCAGCGTGCCGTGCCGGAACCAGATTAGGGCCTGAAGCCATCCTGCGGTGTTGTGGCCAGCTCTCAAGAAAACGAGTTGAAGAAAGGAGCTCAGGGGCACTGTAATTCACAAACCTGCAGAGTTATAAATGACAGCTATCGTCCAAAATATACTGAAGTAAGGCTGCCAAGAGGACTTGAAAGCGGGGCAGAATTGCAGGAAACCGATTTCAGGAGGTAGACTGGAATTGCATTGAAAGCATAGGAAAAGAGGCAGAACGTCCACAATGATGCACTTGGCCAAAAAGGGCGTATGCGTTTTTTCCTGAATATATTCAGGAAAAAACGCATACGCCCTTTTTGGCCAACCAAGCAAGCTTGCAAAGGAAATCTGCACTACAATGAAGTCTCACTTCCCCTCGGTCAAAAGGGCCATCTGAAAAAAGTATAAAATCCAGAAAGGCAGGACAGGCCATGGAGAACTGGGAGCCTTGTTATGCTGATGGGCGGGATGTAAATTGCCAACAGACACTCGGGAGAACTGTATGGTGTTTCCTGAAACATCTAAAAAACAAAGCAACAGAGCCTAGGGCACTTCAACTTATGGTCCTATAGCTTAGGGAAATTAAAATCAAAAAGACACAGCCACCCCAAAGTTTGGGACGCCTCTGTTTACAAGAACCTCGTTTACAGTACAAGTTCAACATCGCAGAAAGTGAAAAATGGATAAAGAAGTTGTGGTATTTACTTACAAAGCAATATCACTCAGCAATGAAATCTATGTCATCAGGCCCTTAGCAGCACAATGAGTGGATTCAGGTATGATGATTCTAACTGAAATAAGTCACACAGAAAAAGAAACATCATAAGATATCAGTAATACACGGAATGTAAACTTGGCTACAGAGGAACTGAATTACAGAACAGAACAGGGTCTCAAATTTAGAAAACCAACTTATGCTGGCTTAAGGGGAAAGGTGAGTTGGGGTGCTGCATAAAATCAGAGATTGAAATGAGCACACAAAAAGTTCCTTAAGCCAAATATGGAATAGACAAGAGCTACTCCTTGCTCAACGAAATGGACTCAACACCGCATATTAAACGCCTAAGAATGTACCTGACTAGTAAGTATCTTAAAACCTATGGATTGCTATGTCTCCGAAAGAGAATCAAGCGTGTGTACAGGGGCATAAACGCAGCAGTGATAGGATTGGAGAGGTTCGGTGAGCAAATGAAGACCCTTTGAAGTCATATTGCATGGTACCCATTCCACGGGTTTCAACTACCCAGGTTTAAGGTATTCTTCCTTCAGCTAAAACATGCATGTGGAAACTAGAGTATGATCAACCATGTGATCGGGAGACGTGTTCAAATATGTCTCAGTTTTCGTACCCTGGTACTCGGGTACAACATTCCAGACGCTTTACTAACACTCTCCCGACTTGGAGAGTCAGTCCCTTTAACCTCCTGTTTGGCCCAGTTTGCAATTTCTGCGGAAGATGAACAGGAATAGGGAGAACCAATGAGAGACTAGCTGGAGGTGTCTGGACGGGCAAATTTAACTCTCATTTCCCACCAGGAAGAGGAAATAACCAAAGGCTCAGCGTGCCGTGCCGGAACCAGATTAGGGCCTGAAGCCATCCTGTGGTGTTGTGGCCAGCTCACAAGAAAGCGAGTGGAAGAAAGGAGCTCAGGGGCACTGTAATTCACAAACCTGCAGAGTTATAAATGACAGCTATCGTCCAAAAATATACTGAAGTAAGGCTGCCAAGAGGACTTGAAAGCGGGGCAGAATTGCAGGAAACCGATTTCAGGAGGTAGACTGGAATTGCATTGAAAGCATAGGAAAAGAGGCAGAACGTCCACAATGATGCACTTGGCCAAAAAGGGCGTATGCGTTTTTTCCTGAATATATTCAGGAAAAAACGCATACACACTTTTTGGCCAACCAAGCAAGCTTGCAAAGGAAATCTGCACTACAATGAAGTCTCACTTCCCCCCGGTCAAAAGGGCCATCTGAAAAAAGTGTAAAATCCAGAAAGGCAGGACAGGCCATGGAGAACTGGGAGCCTTGTTATGCTGATGGGTGGGATGTACATTGCCAGGAGACACTCTGGAGAAGTGTATGGTGTTTCCTGAAACATCTAAAAAACAAAGCAACAGAGCCTAGGGCACTTCCACTTATGGTCCTATAGCTTAGGGAAATTAAAATAAAAAAGACACAGCCACCCCAAAGTTTGGGACGCCTCTGTTTACAAGAACCTCGTTTACAGGACAAGTTCAACATCGCAGAAAGTGAAAAATGGATAAAGAAGTTGTGGTATTTACTTACAAAGCAATATCACTCAGCAATGAAATCTATGTCATCAGGCCCTTAGCAGCACAATGAGTGGATTCAGGTATGATGATTCTAACTGAAATAAGTCACACAGAAAAAGAAACATCATAAGATATCAGTAATACACGGAATGTAAACTTGGCTACACAGGAACTGAATTACAGAACAGAACAGGGTCTCAAATTTAGAAAACCAACTTATGCTTGCTTAAGGGGAAAGGTGAGTTGGGGTGCTGCATAAAACCAGAGATTAAAATGAGCACAGATAAAGTTCCTTAAGCCAAATATGGAATAGACAAGAGCTACTCCTTGCTCAACGAAATGGACTCAACACCGCATATTAAACGCCTAAGAATGTACCTGACTAGTAAGTATCTTAAAACCTATGGATTGTTATGTCTCCGAAAGAGAATCAAGCGTGTGTACAGGGGCATAAACGCAGCAGTGATAGGATTGGAGAGGTTCGGTGAGCAAATGAAGACCCTTTGAAGTCATATTGCATGGTACCCATTCCAAGAGTTTCAAGTACCCAGGTTTAAGGTATTCTTCCTTCAGCTAAAACATGCATGTGGAACCTAGAGTATGATCAACCATGTGATCAGGAGACGTGTTCAAATATGTCTCAGTTTTCGTACCCTGGTACTCGGGTGCAACATTCCAGACGCTTTACTAACACTCTCCCGACTTGGAGAGTCAGTCCCTTTAACCTCCTGTTTGGCCCAGTTTGCAATTTCTGCGGAAGATGAACAGGAATAGGGAGAACCAATGAGAGACTAGCTGGAGGTGTCTGGACGGGCAAATTTAACTCTCATTTCCCACCAGGAAGAGGAAATAACCAAAGGCTCAGCGTGCCGTGCCGGAACCAGATTAGGGCCTGAAGCCATCCTGTGGTGTTGTGGCCAGCTCACAAGAAAACGAGTTGAAGAAAGGAGCTCAGGGGCACTGTAATTCACAAACCTGCACAGTTATAAATGACAGCTATCATCCAAAATATACTGAAGTAAGGCTGCCAAGAGGACTTGAAAGCGGGGCAGAATTGCAGGAAACCGATTTCAGGAGGTAGACTGGAATTGCATTGAAAGCATAGGAAAAGAGGCAGAACGTCCACAATGATGCACTTGGCCAAAAAGGGCGTATGCGTTTTTTCCTGAATATATTCAGGAAAAAACGCATACGCCCTTTTTGGCCAACCAAGCAAGCTTGCAAAGGAAATCTGCACTACAATGAAGTCTCACTTCCCCCCGGTCAAAAGGGCCATCTGAAAAAAGTGTAAAATCCAGAAAGGCAGGACAGGCCATGGAGAACTGGGAGCCTTGTTATGCTGATGGGCGGAATGTAAATTGCCAACAGACACTCGGGAGAAGTGTATGGTGTTTCCTGAAACATCTAAAAAACAAAGCAACAGAGCCTAGGGCATTTCCACTTATGGTCCTATAGCTTAGGGAAATTAAAATAAAAAAGACACAGCCACCCCAAAGTTTGGGACGCCTCTGTTTACAAGAACCTCGTTTACAGTACAAGTTCAATATCACAGAATGTGAAAAATGGATAAAGAACTTGTGGTATTTATGTACAATGCAGTATCACTCAGCAATGAAATCTATGTCATCAGGCCCGTAGCAGCATAATGAGTGGATTCAGGTACGATGATTCTAACTGAAATAAGTCACACAGAAAAAGAAACATCATAAGATATCAGTAATACACGGAATGTAAACTTCGCTACACAGGAACTGAATTACAGAACAGAACAGGGACTCAAATTTAGAAAACCAACATATGCTTGCTTAAGGGTAAAGGTGAGTTGGGCTGCTGCATAAAACCAGAGATTGAAATGAGCACAGATAAAGTTCCTTAAGCCAAATATGGAATAGACAAGAGCTACTCCTTGCTCAACGAAATGGACTCAACACCTCATATTAAACGCCTAAGAATGTACCTGACTAGTAAGTATCTTAAAACCTATGGATTGCTATGTCTCCAAAAGAGAATCAAGCGTGTGTACAGGGGCATAAACGCAGCAGTGATAGGATTGGAGAGGTTCGGTGAGCAAATGAAGACCCTTTGAAGTCATATTGCATGGTACCCATTCCACGGGCCTCAACTCTCCATGTTTAAGGTATTCTTCCTTCAGCTAAAACATGCATGTGGAACCCAGAGTATGATCAACCGTGTGAACGGGAGACGTGTTCAAATATGTCTCAGTTTTCCTCCCCTGGTACTCGGGTGCAACATTCCAGACGCTTTACTAACACTCTCCCCACTTGGAGAGTCAGCGCCTTTAACCTCCTGTTTGGCCCAGTTTGCAATTTCTGCGGAAGATGAACAGGAATAGGGAGAACCAATGAGAGACTAGCTGGAGGTGTCTGGACGGGCAAATTTAACTCTCATTTCCCACCAGAAAGAGGAATTAACCAAAGGCTCAGCGTGCCGTGCCGGAACCAGATTAGGGCCTGAAGCCATCCTACGGTGTTGCGGTCAGCTCACAAGAAAGCGAGTTGAAGAAAGGAGCTCAGGGGCACTGTAATTCACAAACCTGCAGAGTTATAAATGACAGCTATCATCCAAAATATACTGAAGTAAGGCTGACAAGAGGACTTGAAAGCGGGGCAGAATTGCAGGAAACCGATTTCAGGAGGTAGACTGGAATTGCATTGAAAGCATAGGAAAAGAGGCAGAACGTCCACAATGATGCACTTGGCCAAAAAGGGCGTATGCGTTTTTTCCTGAATATATTCAGGAAAAAACGCATACACACTTTTTGGCCAACCAAGCAAGCTTGCAAAGGAAATCTGCACTACAATGAAGTCTCACTTCCCCCCGGTCAAAAGGGCCATCTGAAAAAAGTGTAAAATCCAGAAAGGCAGGACAGGCCATGGAGAACTGGGAGCCTTGTTATGCTGATGGGCGGGATGTAAATTGCCAGCAGACACTCTGGAGAAGTGTATGGTGTTTCCTGAAACATCTAAAAAACAAAGCAACAGAGCCTAGGGCACTTCCACTTATGGTCCTATAGCTTAGGGAAATTAAAATAAAAAAGACACAGCCACCCCAAAGTTTGGGACGCCTCTGTTTACAAGAACCTCGTTTACAGTACAAGTTCAATATCACAGAATGTGAAAAATGGATAAAGAACTTGTGGTACTTACGTACAATGCAGTATCACTCAGCAATGAAATCTATGTCATCAGACCCGTAGGAGCATAATGAGTGGATTCAGGTACGATGATTCTAACTGAAATAAGTCACACAGAAAAAGAAACATCATAAGATATCAGTAATACACGGAATGTAAACTTGGCTACACAGGAACTGAATTACAGAACAGAACAGGGTCTCAAATTTAGAAAACCAACTTATGCTTGCTTAAGGGGAAAGGTGAGTTGGGGTGCTGCATAAAACCAGAGATTGAAATGAGCACAGATAAAGTTCCTTAAGCCAAATATGGAATAGACAAGAGCTACTCCTTGCTCAACGCAATGGACTCAACACCGCATATTAAACGCATAAGAATGTACCTGACTAGTAAGTATCTTAAAACCTATGGATTGCTATGTCTCTGAAAGAGAATCAAGCATGTGTACAGGGGCATAAACGCAGTAGTGATAGGATTGGAGAGGTTCGGTGAGCAAATGAAGACCCTTTGAAGTCATATTGCATGGTACCCATTCCACGGGTCTCAACTACCCAGGTTTAAGGTATTCTTCCTTCAGCTAAAACATGCATGTGGAACCCAGAGTATGATCAACAGTGTGAACGGGAGACGTGTTCAAATATGTCTCAGTTTTCGTACCCTGGTACTCGGGTGCAACATTCCAGACGCTTTACTAACACTCTCCCCACTTGGAGAGTCAGCGCCTTTAACCTCCTGTTTGGCCCAGTTTGCAATTTCTGCGGAAGATGAACAGGAATAGGGAGAACCAATGAGAGACTAGCTGGAGGTGTCTGGACGGGCAAATTTAACTCTCATTTCCCACCAGGAAGAGGAAATAACCAAAGGCTCAGCGTGCCGTGCCGGAACCAGATTAGGGCCTGAAGCCATCCTGCGGTGTTGCGGCCAGCTCAAAAGAAAGCGAGTTGAAGAAAGGAGCTCAGGGGCACTGTAATTCACAAACCTGCAGAGTTATAAATGACAGCTATCGTCCAAAAATATACTGAAGTAAGGCTGCCAAGAGGACTTGAAAGCGGGGCAGAATTGCAGGAAACCGATTTCAGGAGGTAGACTGGAATTGCATTGAAAGCATAGGAAAAGAGGCAGAACGTCCACAATGATGCACTTGGCCAAAAAGGGCGTATGCGTTTTTTCCTGAATATATTCAGGAAAAAACGCATACGCCCTTTTTGGTCAACCAAGCAAGCTTGCAAAGGAAATCTGCACTACAATGAAGTCTCACTTCCCCCCGGTCAAAAGGGCCATCTGAAAAAAGTGTAAAATCCAGAAAGGCAGGACAGACCATGGAGAACTGGGAGCCTTGTTATGCTGATGGGCGGGATGTAAATTGCCAACAGACACTCGGGAGAAGTGTATGGTGTTTCCTGAAACATCTAAAAAACAAAGCAACAGAGCCTAGGGCACTTCCACTTATGGTCCTATAGCTTAGGGAAATTAAAATCAAAAAGACACAGCCACCCCAAAGTTTGGGACGCCTCTGTTTACAAGAACCTCGTTTACCGTACAAGTTCAATATCACAGAAAGTGAAAAATGGATAAAGAACTTGTGGTACTTACGTACAATGCAGTATCACTCAGCAATGAAATCTATGTCATCAGGCCCGTAGCAGCATAATGAGTGGATTCAGGTACGATGATTCTAACTGAAATAAGTCACACAGAAAAAGAAACATCATAAGATATCACTAATACATGGAATGTAAACTGGGCTACACAGGAACTGAATTCCAAAACAGAACAGGGTCTCAAATTTAGAAAACCAACTTATGCTTGCTTAAGGGGAAAGGTGAGTTGGGCTGCTGCATAAAACCACAGATTGAAATGAGCACAGATAAAGTTCCTTAAGCCAAATATGGAATAGACAAGAGCTACTCCTTGCTCAACAAAATGGACTCAACACGCCATATTAAACGCCTAAGAATGTACCTGACTAGTAAGTATCTTAAAACCTATGGATTGCTATGTCTCCAAAAGAGAATCAAGCGTGTGTACAGGGGCATAAACACAGCAGTGATAGGATTGGAGAAGTTCGGTGAGCAAATGAAGACCCTTTGAAGTCATATTGCATGGTACCCATTCCACGGGTCTCAACTCTCCAGGTTTAAGGTATTCTTCCTTCAGCTAAAACATTTATGTGGAACCCAGAGTATGATCAACCACGTGATCGGGAGACGTGTTCAGATATGTCTCAGTTTTCGTACCCTGGTACTCGGGTGCTACATTCCAGACGCTTTACTATAGCTCTCCCCACTTGGAGAGTCAGTGCCTTTAACCTCCTGTTTGGCCCAGTTTGCTATTTCTGCGGAAGATGTACAGGAATAGGGAGAACCAATGAGAGACTAGCTGGAGGTGTCTGGACGGGCAAATTTAACTCTCATTTCCCACCAGGAAGAGGAATTAACCAAAGGCTCAGCGTGCCGTGCCGGAACAAGATTAGGGCCTGAAGCAATCCTGCGGTGTTGCGGCCAGCTCACAAGAAAGCGAGTTGAAGAAAGTAGCTCAGGGGCACTGTAATTCACAAACCTGCAGAGTTATAAATGACAGCTATCGTCCAAAAATATACTGAAGTAAGGCTGCCTAGAGGAGTTGAAAGCGGGGCAGAATTGCAGGAAACCGATTTCAGGAGGTAGACTGGAATTGCATTGAAAGCATAGGAAAAGAGGCAGAACGTCCACAATGATGCACTTGGCCAAAAAGGGCGTATGCGTTTTTTCCTGAATATATTCAGGAAAAAACGCATACGCCCTTTTTGGCCAACCAAGCAAGCTTGCAAAGAAATCTGCACTACAATGAAGTCTCACTTCCCCCTGGTCAAAAGGGCCATCTGAAAAAAGTGTAAAATCCAGAAAGGCAGGACAGGCCATGGAGAACTGGGAGCCTTGTTATGCTGATGGGCGGGATGTACATTGCCAACAGACACTCGGGAGGAGTGTATGGTGTTTCCTGAAACATCTAAGAAACAAAGCAACAGAGCCTAGGGCACTTCCACTTATGCTCCTATAGCTTAGGGAAATTAAAATCAAAAAGACACAGCCACCCCAAAGTTTGGGACGCCTCTGTTTACAAGAACCTCATTTACCGTACAAGTTCAATATCACCGAAAGTGAAAAATGGATAAAGAACTTGTGGTACTTACGTACAATGCAGTATCACTCAGCAATGAAATCTTTGTCATCAGGCCCGTAGCAGCATAATGAGTGGATTCAGGTACGATGATTCTAACTGAAATAAGTCACACAGAAAAAGAAACATCATAAGATATCAGTAATACACGGAATGTAAACTTGGCTACAGAGGAACTGAATTACAGATCAGAACAGTGTCTCAAATTTAGAAAACCAACTTATGCTTGCTTAAGGGGAAAGGTGAGTTGAGGTGCTGCATAAAAGCAGAGATTGAAATGAGCACAGATAAAGTTCTTTAAGCCAAATACGGAATATACAAGAGCTACTCCTTGCTCAACCAAATGGACTCAACACCGCAGATTAAACGCCTAAGAATGTACCTGACTAGTATCTTAAAACCTATGGATTGCTATGTCTCCGAAAGAGAATCAAGCATGTGTTCAGGGGCATAAACGCAGCAGTGATAGGATTGGAGAGGTTCAGTGAGCAAATGAAGACCCTTTGAAGTCATATTGCATGGTACCCATTCCACGGGTTTCAACTAACCAGGTTTAAGGTATTCTTCCTTCAGCTAAAACATGCATGTAGAACCTAGAGTATGATCAACCATGTGATCGGGAGACGTGTTCAAATATGTCTCAGTTTTCGTACCCTGGTACTCGGGTGCAACATTCCAGACGCTTTACTAACACTCTCCCGACATGGAGAGTCAGTCCCTTTAACCTCCTGTTTGGCCCAGTTTGTAATTTCTGCGGAAGATGAACAGGAATAGCGAGAACCAATGAGAGACTAGCTGGAGGTGTCTGGACGGGCAAATTTAACTCTCATTTCCCACCAGGAAGAGGAATTAACCAAAGGCTCAGCGTGCCGTGCCGGAACCAGATTAGGGCCTGAAGCCATCCTGCGGTGTTGCGGCCAGCTCACAAGAAAGCGAGTTGAAGAAAGGAGCTCAGGGGCACTGTAATTCACAAACCTGCAGAGTTATAAATGACAGCTATCGTCCAAAAATATACTGAAGTAAGGCTGCCAAGAGGACTTGAAAGCGGGGCAGAATTGCAGGAAACCGATTTCAGGAGGTAGACTGGAATTGCATTGAAAGCATAGGAAAAGAGGCAGAACGTCCACAATGATGCACTTGGCCAAAAAGGGCGTATGCGTTTTTTCCTGAATATATTCAGGAAAAAACGCATACGCCCTTTTTGGCCAACCAAGCAAACTTGCAAAGGAAATCTGCACTACAATGAAGTCTCACTTACCCCCGGTCAATAGGGCCATTTGAAAAAAGTGTAAAATCCAGAAAGGCAGGACAGGCCATGGAGAACTGGGAGCCTTGTTATGCTGATGGGCGGGATGTAAATTGCCAACAGACACTCGGGAGAAGTGTATGGTGTTTCCTGAAACATCTAAAAAACAAAGCAACAGAGCCTAGGGCACTTCAACTTATGGTCCTATAGCTTAGGGAAATTAAAATCAAAAAGACACAGCCACCCCAAAGTTTGGGACGCCTCTGTTTACAAGAACCTCGTTTACAGTACAAGTTCAACATCGCAGAAAGTGAAAAATGGATAAAGAAGTTGTGGTATTTACTTACAAAGCAATATCACTCAGCAATGAAATCTATGTCATCAGGCCCTTAGCAGCACAATGAGTGGATTCAGGTATGATGATTCTAACTGAAATAAGTCACACAGAAAAAGAAACATCATAAGATATCAGTAATACACGGAATGTAAACTTGGCTACACAGGAACTGAATTACAGAACAGAACAGGGTCTCAAATTTAGAAAACCAACTTATGCTTGCTTAAGGGGAAAGGTGAGTTGGGGTGCTGCATAAAATCAGAGATTGAAATGAGCACAGATAAAGTTCCTTAAGCCAAATATGGAATAGACAAGAGCTACTCCTTGCTCAACGAAATGGACTCAACACCGCATATTAAACGCCTAAGAATGTACCTGACTAGTAAGTATCTTAAAACCTATGGATTGCTATGTCTCCGAAAGAGAATCAAGCGTGTGTACAGGGGCATAAACGCAGCAGTGATAGGATTGGAGAGGTTCGGTGAGCAAATGAAGACCCTTTGAAGTCATATTGCATGGTACCCATTCCACGGGTTTCAACTACCCAGGTTTAAGGTATTCTTCCTTCAGCTAAAACATGCATGTGGAACCTAGAGTATGATCAACCATGTGATCGGGAGACGTGTTCAAATATGTCTCAGTTTTCGTACCCTGGTACTCGGGTACAACATTCCAGACGCTTTACTAACACTCTCCCGACTTGGAGAGTCAGTCCCTTTAACCTCCTGTTTGGCCCAGTTTGCAATTTCTGCGGAAGGTGAACAGGAATAGGGAGAACCAATGAGAGACTAGCTGGAGGTGTCTGGACGGGCAAATTTAACTCTCATTTCCCACCAGGAAGAGGAAATAACCAAAGGCTCAGCGTGCCGTGCCGGAACCAGATTAGGGCCTGAAACCATCCTGTGGTGTTGTGGCCAGCTCACAAGAAAGCGAGTGGAAGAAAGGAGCTCAGGGGCACTGTAATTCACAAACCTGCAGAGTTATAAATGACAGCTATCGTCCAAAAATATACTGAAGTAAGGCTGCCAAGAGGACTTGAAAGCGGGGCAGAATTGCAGGAAACCGATTTCAGGAGGTAGACTGGAATTGCATTGAAAGCATAGGAAAAGAGGCAGAACGTCCACAATGATGCACTTGGCCAAAAAGGGCGTATGCGTTTTTTCCTGAATATATTCAGGAAAAAACGCATACACACTTTTTGGCCAACCAAGCAAGCTTGCAAAGGAAATCTGCACTACAATGAAGTCTCACTTCCCCCCGGTCAAAAGGGCCATCTGAAAAAAGTGTAAAATCCAGAAAGGCAGGACAGGCCATGGAGAACTGGGAGCCTTGTTATGCTGATGGGCGGGATGTAAATTGCCAGCAGACACTCTGGAGAAGTGTATGGTGTTTCCTGAAACATCTAAAAAACAAAGCAACAGAGCCTAGGGCACTTCCACTTATGGTCCTATAGCTTAGGGAAATTAAAATAAAAAAGACACAGCCACCCCAAAGTTTGGGACGCCTCTGTTTACAAGAACCTCGTTTACAGTACAAGTTCAATATCACAGAATGTGAAAAATGGATAAAGAACTTGTGGTACTTACGTACAATGCAGTATCACTCAGCAATGAAATCTATGTCATCAGACCCGTAGGAGCATAATGAGTGGATTCAGGTACGATGATTCTAACTGAAATAAGTCACACAGAAAAAGAAACATCATAAGATATCAGTAATACACGGAATGTAAACTTGGCTACACAGGAACTGAATTACAGAACAGAACAGGGTCTCAAATTTAGAAAACCAACTTATGCTTGCTTAAGGGGAAAGGTGAGTTGGGGTGCTGCATAAAACCAGAGATTGAAATGAGCACAGATAAAGTTCCTTAAGCCAAATATGGAATAGACAAGAGCTACTCCTTGCTCAACGAAATGGACTCAACACCGCATATTAAACGCCTAAGAATGTACCTGACTATTAAGTATCTTAAAAGCTATGGATTGCTATGTCTCCGAAAGAGAATCAAGCATGTGTACAGGGGCATAAACGCAGTAGTGATAGGATTGGAGAGGTTCGGTGAGCAAATGAAGACCCTTTGAAGTCATATTGCATGGTACCCATTCCACAGGCCTCAACTCTCCAGGTTTTAGGTATTCTTCCTTCAGCTAAAACATGCATCTGAAACCCAGAGTATGATCAACAGTGTGAACGGGACACGTGTTCAAATATGTCTCAGATTTCCTCCCCTGGTGCTCGGGTGCAACATTCCAGACGCTTTACTAACACTCTCCCCATTTGGAGAGTCAGCGCCTTTAACCACCTGTTTGGCCCAGTTTGCAATTTCTTCGGAAGATGAACAGGAATAGGGAGAACCAATGAGAGACTAGCTGGAGGTGTCTGGACGGGCAAATTTAACTCTCATTTCCCACCAGGAAGAGGAAATAACCAAAGGCTCAGCGTGCCGTGCCGGAACCAGATTAGGGCCTGAAGCCATCCTGCGGTGTTGCGGCCAGCTCAAAAGAAAACGAGTTGAAGAAAGGAGCTCAGGGGCACTGTAATTCACAAACCTGCAGAGTTATAAATGACAGCTATCGTCCAAGAATATACTGAAGTAAGGCTGCCAAGAGGACGTGAACGTGGGGCAGAATTGCAGGAAACCGATTTCACTAGGTAGAGTGCAATTGCATTGAAAGCATAGGAAAAGAGGCAGAACGTCCACAATGATGCACTTGGCCAAAAAGGGCGTATGCGTTTTTTCCTGAATATATTCAGGAAAAAACGCATACGCCCTTTTTGGCCAACCAAGCAAGCTTGCAAAGGAAATCTGCACTACAATGAAGTCTCACTTCCCCCCGGTCAAAAGGGCCATCTGAAAAAAGTGTAAAATCCAGAAAGGCAGGACAGGCCATGGAGAACTGGGAGCCTTGTTATGCTGATGGGCGGGATGTAAATTGCCAACAGACACTCGGGAGAAGTGTATGGTGTTTCCTGAAACATCTAAAAAACAAAGCAACAGAGCCTAGGGCACTTCCACTTATGGTCCTATAGCTTAGGGAAATTAAAATAAAAAAGACACAGCCACCCCAAAGTTTGGGACGCCTCTGTTTACAAGAACCTCGTTTACCGTACAAGTTCAACATCGCAGAAAATGAAAAATGGATAAAGAAGTTGTGGTATTTACTTACAAAGCAATATCACTCAGCAATGAAATCTATGTCATCAGGCCCTTAGCAGCACAATGAGTGGATTCAGGTATGATGATTCTAACTGAAATAAGTCACACAGAAAAAGAAACATCATAAGATATCAGTAATACACGGAATGTAAACTTGGCTACACAGGAACTGAATTACAGAACAGAACAGGGTCTCAAATTTAGAAAACCAACTTATGCTTGCTTAAGGGGAAAGGTGAGTTGGGGTGCTGCATAAAACCAGAGATTGAAATGAGCACACATAAAGTTCCTTAAGCCAAATATGGAATAGACAAGAGCTACTCCTTGCTCAACGAAATGGACTCAACACCGCATATTAAACGCCTAAGAATGTACCTGACTAGTAAGTATCTTAAAACCTATGGATTGCTATGTCTCTGAAAGAGAATCAGCATGTGTACAGGGGCATAAACGCAGCAGTGATAGGATTGGAGAGGTTCGGTGAGCAAATGAAGACCCTGTGAAGTCATATTGCATGGTACCCATTCCACGGGATTCAACTACCCACGTTTAAGGTATTCTTCCTTCAGCTAAAACATGCATGTGGAACCTAGAGTATGATCAACCATGTGATCGGGAGACGTGTTCAAATATGTCTCAGTTTTCGTACCCTGGTACTCGGGTGCAACATTCCAGACGCTTTACTAACACTCTCCCGACTTGGAGAGTCAGTCCCTTTAACCTCCTGTTTGGCCCAGTTTGCAATTTCTGTGGAAGATGAACAGGAGTAGCGAGAACCAATGAGAGACTAGCTGGAGGTGTCTGGACGGGCAAATTTAACTCTCATTTCCCACCAGGAAGAGGAACTAAACAAAGGCTCAGCGTGCCGTGCCGGAACCAGATTAGGGCCTGAAGCCATCCTACGGTGTTGCGGTCAGCTCACAAGAAAGCGAGTTGAAGAAAGGAGCTCAGGGGCACTGTAATTCACAAACCTGCAGAGTTATAAATGACAGCTATCGTCCAAAAATATACTGAAGTAAGGCTGCCAAGAGGACTTGAAAGCGGGGCAGAATTGCAGGAAACCGATTTCAGGAGGTAGACTGGAATTGCATTGAAAGCATAGGAAAAGAGGCAGAACGTCCACAATGATGCACTTGGCCAAAAAGGGCGTATGCGTTTTTTCCTGAATATATTCAGGAAAAAACGCATACGCCCTTTTTGGCCAACCAAGCAAGCTTGCAAAGGAAATCTGCACTACAATGAAGTCTCACTTCCCCCCGGTCAAAAGGGCCATCTGAAAAAAGTGTAAAATCCAGAAAGGCAGGACAGGCCATGGAGAACTGGGAGCCTTGTTATGCTGATGGGCGGGATGTAAATTGCCAACAGACACTCGGGAGAAGTGTATGGTGTTTCCTGAAACATCTAAAAAACAAAGCAACAGAGCCTAAGGCACTTCCACTTATGGTCCTATAGCTTAGGGAAATTAAAATCAAAAAGACACAGCCACCCCAAAGTTTGGGACGCCTCTGTTTACAAGAACCTCGTTTACAGTACAAGTTCAACATCGCAGAAAGTGAAAAATGGATAAAGAAGTTGTCGTATTTACGTACAAAGCAATATCACTCAGCAATGAAATCTATGTCATCAGGCCCATAGCAGCACAATGAGTGGATTCAGGTATGATGATTCTAACTGAAATAAGTCACACAGAAAAAGAAACATCATAAGATATCAGTAATACACGGAATGTAAACTTGGCTACACAGGAACTGAATTACAGAACAGAACAGGGTCTCAAATTTAGAAAACCAACTTATGCTTGCTTAAGAGGAAAGGTGAGTTGGGGTGCTGCATAAAACCAGAGATTGAAATGAGCACAGATAAAGTTCCTTAAGCCAAATATGGAATAGACAAGAGCTACTCCTTGCTCAACGCAATGGACTCAACACCGCATATTAAACGCATAAGAATGTACCTGACTAGTAAGTATCTTAAAACCTATGGATTGCTATGTCTCTGAAAGAGAATCAAGCATGTGTACAGGGGCATAAACGCAGTAGTGATAGGATTGGAGAGGTTCGGTGAGCAAATGAAGACCCTTTGAAGTCATATTGCATGGTACCCATTCCACGGGTCTCAACTACCCAGGTTTAAGGTATTCTTCCTTCAGCTAAAACATGCATGTGGAACCCAGAGTATGATCAACAGTGTGAACGGGAGACGTGTTCAAATATGTCTCAGTTTTCGTACCCTGGTACTCGGGTGCAACATTCCAGATGCTTTACTAACACTCTCCCCACTTGGAGAGTCAGCGCCTTTAACCTCCTGTTTGGCCCAGTTTGCAATTTCTGCGGAAGATGAACAGGAATAGGGAGAACCAATGAGAGACTAGCTGGAGGTGTCTGGACGGGCAAATTTAACTCTCATTTCCCACCAGGAAGAGGAAATAACCAAAGGCTCAGCGTGCCGTGCCGGAACCAGATTAGGGCCTGAAGCCATCCTGCGGTGTTGCGGCCAGCTCAAAAGAAAGCGAGTTGAAGAAAGGAGCTCAGGGGCACTGTAATTCACAAACCTGCAGAGTTATAAATGACAGCTATCGTCCAAAAATATACTGAAGTAAGGCTGCCAAGAGGACTTGAAAGCGGGGCAGAATTGCAGGAAACCGATTTCAGGAGGTAGACTGGAATTGCATTGAAAGCATAGGAAAAGAGGCAGAACGTCCACAATGATGCACTTGGCCAAAAAGGGCGTATGCGTTTTTTCCTGAATATATTCAGGAAAAAACGCATACGCCCTTTTTGGCCAACCAAGCAAGCTTGCAAAGGAAATCTGCACTACAATGAAGTCTCACTTCCCCCCGGTCAAAAGGGCCATCTGAAAAAAGTGTAAAATCCAGAAAGGCAGGACAGACCATGGAGAACTGGGAGCCTTGTTATGCTGATGGGCGGGATGTAAATTGCAACAGACACTCGGGAGAAGTGTATGGTGTTTCCTGAAACATCTAAAAAACAAAGCAACAGAGCCTAGGGCACTTCCACTTATGGTCCTATAGCTTAGGGAAATTAAAATCAAAAAGACACAGTCACCCCAAAGTTTGGGACACCTCTGTTTACAAGAACCTCGCTTACAGTACAAGTTCAACATCGCAGAAAGTGAAAAATGGATAAAGAAGTTGTGGTATTTACTTACAAAGCAATATCACTCAGCAATGAAATCTATGTCATCAGGCCCATAGCAGCATAATGAGTGGATTCAGGTATGATGATTCTAACTGAAATAAGTCACACAGAAAAAGAAACATCATAAGATATCAGTAATACACGGAATGTAAACTTGGCTACACAGGAACTGAATTACAGAACAGAACAGGGTCTCAAATTTAGAAAACCAACTTATGCTTGCTTAAGGGGAAAGGTGAGTTGGGCTGCTGCATAAAACCAGAGATTGAAATGAACACAGATAAAGTTCCTTAAGCCAAATATGGAATAGACAAGAGCTACTCCTTGCTCAACGAAATGGACTCAACACCGCATATTAAACGCCTAAGAATGTACCTGACTAGTAAGTATCTTAAAACCTATGGATTGCTATGTCTCCGAAAGAGAATCAAGCATGTGTACAGGGGCATAAACGCAGTAGTGATAGGATTGGAGAGGTTCGGTGAGCAAATGAAGACCCTTTGAAGTCATATTGCAAGGTACCCATTCCACGGGTCTCAACTACCCAGGTTTAAGGTATTCTTCCTTCAGCTAAAACATGCATGTGAAACCCAGAGTATGATCAACAGTGTGAACGGGAGACGTGTTCAAATATGTCTCAGTTTTCCTCCCCTGGTACTCGGGTGCAACATTCCAGACGCTTTACTAACACTCTCCCCACTTGGAGAGTCAGCGCCTTTAACCTCCTGTTTGGCCCAGTTTGCAATTTCTGCGGAAGATGAACAGGAATAGCGAGAACCTATGAGAGACTAGCTGGAGGTGTCTGGACGGGCAAATTTAACTCTCATTTCCCACCAGGAAGAGGAAGTAACCAAAGGCTCAGCATGCCGTGCCGGAACCAGATTAGGGCCTGAAGCCATCCTGCGGTGTTTCGGCCAGGTCACAAGAAAGCGAGTTGAAGAAAGGAGCTCAGGGGCACTGTAATTCACAAACCTGCAGAGTTATAAATGACAGCTATCGTCCAAAAATATACTGAAGTAAGGCTGCCAAGAGGACTTGAAAGCGGGGCAGAATTGCAGGAAACCGATTTCAGGAGGTAGACTGGAATTGCATTGAAAGCATAGGAAAAGAGGCAGAACGTCCACAATGATGCACTTGGCCAAAAAGGGCGTATGCGTTTTTTCCTGAATATATTCAGGAAAAAACGCATACACACTTTTTGGCCAACCAAGCAAGCCTGCAAAGGAAATCTGCACTACAATGAAGTCTCACTTCCCCCCGGTCAAAAGGGCCATCTGAAAAAAGTGTAAAATCCAGAAAGGCAGGACAGGCCATGGAGAACTGGGAGCCTTGTTATGCTGATGGGCGGGATGTACATTGCCAGCAGACACTCGGGAGAAGTGTATGGTGTTTCCTGAAACATCTAAAAAACAAAGCAACAGAGCCTAGGGCACTTCCACTTATGGTCCTATAGCTTAGGGAAATTAAAATCAAAAAGACACAGCCACCCCAAAGTTTGGGACGCCTCTGTTTACAAGAACCTGGTTTACCGTACAAGTTCAATATCACAGAAAGTGAAAAATGGATAAAGAACTTGTGGTACTTACGTACAATGCAGTATCACTCAGCAATGAAATCTATGTCATCAGGCCCGTAGCAGCATAATGAGTGGATTCAGGTACGATGATTCTAACTGAAATAAGTCACACAGAAAAAGAAACATCATAAGATATCAGTAATACACGGAATGTAAACTTGGCTACACAGGAACTGAATTACAGAACAGAACAGGTTCTCAAATTTAGAAAACCAACTTATGCTTGCTTAAGGGGAAAGGTGAGTTGGGGTGCTGCATAAAACCAGAGATTGAAATGAGCACAGATAAAGTTCCTTAAGCCAAATATGGAATAGACAAGAGCTACTCCTTGCTCAACGAAATGGACTCAACACCCCATGTTAAACGCCTAAGAATGTACCTGACTAGTAAGTATCTTAAAACCTATGGATTGCTATGTCTCCAAAAGAGAATCAAGCGTGTGTACAGGGGCATAAACGCAGCAGTGATAGGATTAGAGAGGTTCGGTGAACAAATGAAGACCCTTTGAAGTCATATTGCATGGTATCCATTACACGGGTCTCAACTCTCCAGGTTTAAGGTATTCTTCCTTCAGCTAAAACATGCATGTGGAACCCAGAGAATGATCAACCGTGTGAACGGGAGACATGTTCAAATATGTCTCAGTTTTCCTCCCCTGGTACTCGGGTGCAACATTCCAGACGCTTTACTAACACTCTCCCCACTTGGAGAGTCAGCGCCTTTAACCTCCTGTTTGGCCCAGTTTGCAATTTCTGCGGAAGATGAACAGGAATAGCGAGAACCAATGAGAGACTAGCTGGAGGTGTCTGGACGGGCAAATTTAACTCTCATTTCCCACCAGGAAGAGGAATTAACCAAAGGCTCAGCGTGCCGTGCCGGAACCAGATTAGGGCCTGAAGCCATCCTGCGGTGTTGCGGCCAGGTCACAAGAAAGCGAGTTGAAGAAAGGAGCTCAGGGGCACTGTAATTCACAAACCTGCAGAGTTATAAATGACAGCTATCGTCCAAAAATATACTGAAGTAAGGCTGCCAAGAGGACTTGAAAGCGGGGCAGAATTGCAGGAAACCGATTTCAGGAGGTAGACTGGAATTGCATTGAAAGCATAGGAAAAGAGGCAGAACGTCCACAATGATGCACTTGGCCAAAAAGGGCGTATGCGTTTTTTCCTGAATATATTCAGGAAAAAACGCATACGCCCTTTTTGGCCAACCAAGCAAGCTTGCAAAGGAAATCTGCACTACAATGAAGTCTCACTTCCCCCCGGTCAAAAGGGCCATCTGAAAAAAGTGTAAAATCCAGAAAGGCAGGACAGGCCATGGAGAACTGGGAGCCTTGTTATGCTGATGGGCGGGATGTAAATTGCCAACAGACACTCAGGAGAAGTGTATGGTGTTTCCTGAAACATCTAAAAAACAAAGCAACAGAGCCTAGGGCACTTCCACTTATGGTCTTATAGCTTAGGGAAATTAAAATCAAAAAGACACAGCCACCCCAAAGTTTGGGACGCCTCTGTTTACAAGAACCTCTTTTGCCGTACAAGTTCAACATCACAGAAAGTGAAAAATGGATAAAGAACTTGTGGTACTTACGTACAATGCAGTATCACTCAGCAATGAAATCTATGTCATCAGGCCCGTAGCAGCATAATGAGTGGATTCAGGTACGATGATTCTAACTGAAATAAGTCACACAGAAAAAGAAACATCATAAGATATCACTAATACACGGAATGTAAACTTGGCTACACAGGAACTGAATTCCAAAACACAACAGGGTCTCAAATTTAGAAAATCAACTTATGCTTGCTTAAGGGGAAAGGTGAGTTGGGGTGCTGCATAAAACCAGAGATTGAAATGAGCACAGATAAAGTTCCTTAAGCCAAATATGGAATAGACAAGAGCTACTCCTTGCTCAACGAAATGGACTCAACACCCCATATTAAACGCCTAAGAATGTACCTGACTAGTAAGTATCTTAAAACCTATGGATTGCTATGTCTCCAAAAGAGAATCAATCGTGTGTACAGGGGCATAAACGCAGCAGTGATAGGATTGGAGAGGTTCGGTGAGCAAATGAAGACCCTTTGAAGTCATATTGCATGGTACCCATTCCACGGGTCTCAACTCTCCAGGTTTCAGGTATTCTTCCTTCAGCTAAAACATGCATGTGGAACCCAGAGTATGATCAACCATGTGAACGGGAGACGTGTTCAAATATGTCTCAGTTTTCCTCCCCTGGTACTCGGGTGCAACATTCCAGACGCTTTACTAACACTCTCCCCACTTGGAGAGTCAGAGCCTTTAACCTCCTGTTTGGCCCAGTTTGCAATTTCTGCGGAAGATGAACAGGAATAGGGAGAACCAATGAGAGACTAGCTGGAGGTGTCTGGACGGGCAAATTTAACTCTCATTTCCCACCAGGAAGAGGTACTAACCAAAGGCTCAACGTGCCGTGCCGGAACCAGATTAGGGCCTGAAGCCATCCTGCGGTGTTGCGGCCAGCTCAAAAGAAAACGAGTTGAAGAAAGGAGCTCAGGGGCACTGTAATTCACAAACCTGCAGAGTTATAAATGACAGCTATCGTCCAAAAATATACTTAAGTAAGGCTGCCAAGAGGACTTGAAAGCGGGGCAGAATTGCAGGAAACCGATTTCAGGAGGTAGACTGGAATTGCATTGAAAGCATAGGAAAAGAGGCAGAACGTCCACAATGATGCACTTGGCCAAAAAGGGCGTATGCGTTTTTTCCTGAATATATTCATGAAAAAACGCATACGCCCTTTTTGGCCAACCAAGCAAGCTTGCAAAGGAAATCTGCACTACAATGAAGTCTCACTTCCCCCCGGTCAAAAGGGCCATCTGAAAAAAGTGTAAAATCCAGAAAGGCAGGACAGGCCATGGAGAACTGGGAGCCTTGTTATGCTGATGGGCGGGATGTAAATTGCCAACAGACACTCGGGAGAAGTGTATGGTGTTTCCTGAAACATCTAAAAAACAAAGCAACAGAGCCTAGGGCACTTCCACTTATGGTCCTATAGCTTAGGGAAATTAAAATCAAAAAGACACAGCCACCCCAAAGTTTGGGACGCCTCTGTTTACAAGAACCTCGTTTACAGTACAAGTTCAACATCGCAGAAAGTTAAAAATGGATAAAGAAGTTGTGGTATTTACTTACAAAGCAATATCACTCAGCAATGAAATCTATATCATCAGGGCTTTAGCAGCACAATGAGTGGATTCAGGTATGATGATTCTAACTGAAATAAGTCACACAGAAAAAGAAACATCATAAGATATCAGTAATACACGGAATGTAAACTTGGCTACACAGGAACTGAATTACAGAACAGAACAGGGTCTCAAATTTAGAAAACCAACTTATGCTTGCTTAAGGGGAATTTTGAGTTAGGGTGCTGCATAAAACCAGAGATTAAAATGAGCACAGATAAACTTCCTTAAGCCAAATACGGAATAGACAAGAGCTACTCCTTGCTCAATGAAATGGACTCAACACCGCATATTAAACGCCTAAGAATGTACCTGACTAGTAAGTATCTTAAAACCTATGGATTGCTATGTCTCCGAAAGAGAATCAAGCATGTGTACAGGGGCATAAACGCAGGAGTGATAGGATTGGAGAGGTTTGGTGAGCAAATGAAGACCCTTTGAAGTCATATTGCATGGTACCCATTCCATGGGTTTCAACTACCCAGGTTTAAGGTATTCTTCCTTCAGCTAAAACATGCATGTAGAACCTAGAGTATGATCAACCATGTGATCGGGAGACGTGTTCAAATATGTCTCAGTTTTCGTACCCTGGTACTCGGGTGCAACATTCCACACGCTTTACTAACACTCTCCCGACATGGAGAGTCAGTCCCTTTAACCTCCTGTTTGGCCCAGTTTGTAATTTCTGCGGAAGATGAACAGGAATAGCGAGAACCAATGAGAGACTAGCTGGAGGTGTCTGGACGGGCAAATTTAACTCTCATTTCCCACCAGGAAGAGGAATTAACCAAAGGCTCAGCGTGCCGTGCCGGAACAAGATTAGGGCCTGAAGCCATCCTGCGGTGTTGCGGCCAGGTCACAAGAAAGCGAGTTGAAGAAAGGAGCTCAGGGGCACTGTAATTCACAAACCTGCAGAGTTATAAATGACAGCTATCGTCCAAAAATATACTGAAGTAAGGCTGCCAAGAGGACTTGAAAGTGGGGCAGAATTGCAGGAAACCGATTTCAGGAGGTAGACTGGAATTGCATTGAAAGCATAGGAAAAGAGGCAGAACGTCCACAATGATGCACTTGGCCAAAAAGGGCGTATGCGTTTTTTCCTGAATATATTCAGGAAAAAACGCATACGCCCTTTTTGGCCAACCAAGCAAACTTGCAAAGGAAATCTGCACTACAATGAAGTCTCACTTCCCCCCGGTCAATAGGGCCATCTGAAAAAAGTGTAAAATCCAGAAAGGCAGGACAGGCCATGGAGAACTGGGAGCCTTGTTATGCTGATGGGCGGGATGTAAATTGCCAACAGCCACTCGGGAGAAGTGTATGGTGTTTCCTGAAACATCTAAAAAACAAAGCAACAGAGCCTAGGGCACTTCCACTTATGGTCCTATAGCTTAGGGAAATTAAAATCAAAAAGACACAGCCACCCCAAAGTTTGGGACGCCTCTGTTTACAAGAACCTCGTTTACCGTACAAGTTCAATATCACAGAAAGTGAAAAATGGATAAAGAACTTGTGGTACTTACGTACAATGCAGTATCACTCAGCAATGAAATCTATGTCATCAGGCCCGTAGCAGCATAATGAGTGGATTCAGGTACGATGATTCTAACTGAAATAAGTCACACAGAAAAAGAAACATCATAAGATATCACTAATACACGGAATGTAAACTGGGCTACACAGGAACTTAATTCCAAAACAGAACAGGGTCTCAAATTGAGAAAACCAACTTATGCTTGCTAAAGGGTAAAGGTGAGTTGGAGTGCTGCATAAAACCAGAGATTGAAATGAGCACAGATAAAGTTCCTTAAGCCAAATATGGAATAGACAAGAGCTACTCCTTGCTCAACGAAATGAACTCAACACCGCATATTAAACGCCTAAGAATGTACCTGACTAGTAAGTATCTTAAAACCTATGGATTGCTATGTCTCCAAAAGAGAATCAAGCGTGTGTACAGGGGCATAATCGCAGAAGTGATAGGATTGGAGAGGTTCGGTGAGCAAATGAAGACCCTTTGAAGTCATATTGCATGGTACCCATTCCACGGGTTTCAACTACCCAGGTTTAAGGTATTCTTCCTTCAGCTAAAACATGCATGTGGAACCTAGAGTATGATCAACCATGTGATCGGGAGACGTGTTCAAATATGTCTCAGTTTTCGTACCCTGGTACTCGGGTGCAACATTCCAGACGCTTTACTAACATTCTCCCGACTTGGAGAGTCAGTCCCTATAACCTCCTGTTTGGCCCAGTTTGCAATTTCTGCGGAAGATGAACAGGAATAGCGAGAACCAATGAGAGACTAGCTGGAGGTGTCTGGACGGGCAAATTTAACTCTCATTTCCCACCAGGAAGAGGAATTAACCAAAGGCTCAGCGTGCCATGCCGGAACCAGATTAGGGCCTGAAGCCATCCTGCGGTGTTGCGGCCAGCTCACAAGAAAGCGAGTTGAAGAAAGGAGCTCAGGGGCACTGTAATTCACAAACCTGCAGAGTTATAAATGACAGCTATCGTCCAAAAATATACTGAAGTAAGGCTGCCAAGAGGACTTGAAAGCGGGGCAGAATTGCAGGAAACCGATTTCAGGAGGTAGACTGGAATTGCATTGAAAGCATAGGAAAAGAGGCAGAACGTCCACAATGATGCACTTGGCCAAAAAGGGCGTATGCGTTTTTTTCTGAATATATTCTGGAAAAAACGCATACGCCCTTTTTGGCCAACCAAGCAAGCTTGCAAAGGAAATCTGCACTACAATGAAGTCTCACTTCCCCCCACCCCCGGTCAAAAGGGCCATCTGAAAAAAGTGTAAAATCCAGAAAGGCAGGACAGGCCATGGAGAACTGGGAGCCTTGTTATGCTGATGGGCGGGATGTAAATTGCCAACAGACACTCGGGAGAAGTATATGGTGTTTCCTGAAACATCTAAAAAACAAAGCAACAGAGCCTAGGGCACTTCCACTTATGGTCTTATAGCTTAGGGAAATTAAAATCAAAAAGACACAGCCACCCCAAAGTTTGGGACGCCTCTGTTTACAAGAACCTCATTTACCGTACAAGTTCAATATCACCGAAAGTGAAAAATGGATAAAGAACTTGTGGTACTTACGTACAATGCAGTATCACTCAGCAATGAAATCTTTGTCATCAGTCCCGTAGCAGCATAATGAGTGGATTCAGGTACGATGATTCTAACTGAAATAAGTCACACAGAAAAAGAAACATCATAAGATATCAGTAATACACGGAATGTAAACTTGGCTACAGAGGAACTGAATTACAGATCAGAACAGTGTCTCAAATTTAGAAAACCAACTTATGCTTGCTTAAGGGGAAAGGTGAGTTGAGGTGCTGCATAAAAGCAGAGATTGAAATGAGCACAGATAAAGTTCTTTAAGCCAAATACGGAATATACAAGAGCTACTCCTTGCTCAACCAAATGGACTCAACACCGCAGATTAAACGCCTAAGAATGTACCTGACTAGTATCTTAAAACCTATGGATTGCTATGTCTCCGAAAGAGAATCAAGCATGTGTTCAGGGGCATAAACGCAGCAGTGATAGGATTGGAGAGGTTCGGTGAGCAAATGAAGACCCTTTGAAGTCATATTGCATGGTACCCATTCCACGGGTTTCAACTAACCAGGTTTAAGGTATTCTTCCTTCAGCTAAAACATGCATGTAGAACCTAGAGTATGATCAACCATGTGATCGGGAGACGTGTTCAAATATGTCTCAGTTTTCGTACCCTGGTACTCGGGTGCAACATTCCAGACGCTTTACTAACACTCTCCCGACATGGAGAGTCAGTCCCTTTAACTTCCTGTTTGGCCCAGTTTGTAATTTCTGCGGAAGATGAACAGGAATAGCGAGAACCAATGAGAGACTAGCTGGAGGTGTCTGGACGGGCAAATTTAACTCTCATTTCCCACCAGGAAGAGGAATTAACCAAAGGCTCAGCGTGCCGTGCCGGAACCAGATTAGGGCCTGAAGCCATCCTGCGGTGTTGCGGCCAGCTCACAAGAAAGCGAGTTGAAGAAAGGAGCTCAGGGGCACTGTAATTCACAAACCTGCAGAGTTATAAATGACAGCTATCGTCCAAAAATATACTGAAGTAAGGCTGCCAAGAGGACTTGAAAGCGGGGCAGAATTGCAGGAAACCGATTTCAGGAGGTAGACTGGAATTGCATTGAAAGCATAGGAAAAGAGGCAGAACGTCCACAATGATGCACTTGGCCAAAAAGGGCGTATGCGTTTTTTCCTGAATATATTCAGGAAAAAACGCATACGCCCTTTTTGGCCAACCAAGCAAACTTGCAAAGGAAATCTGCACTACAATGAAGTCTCACTTACCCCCGGTCAATAGGGCCATCTGAAAAAAGTGTAAAATCCAGAAAGGCAGGACAGGCCATGGAGAACTGGGAGCCTTGTTATGCTGATGGGCGGGATGTAAATTGCCAACAGACACTCGGGAGAAATGTATGGTGTTTCCTGAAACATCTAAAAAACAAAGCAACAGAGCCTAGGGCACTTCCACTTATGGTCCTATAGCTTAGGGAAATTAAAATCAAAAAGACACAGCCACCCCAAAGTTTGGGACGCCTCTGTTTACAAGAACCTCGTTTACCGTACAAGTTCAATATCACAGAAAGTGAAAAATGGATAAAGAACTTGTGGTACTTACGTACAATGCAGTATCACTCAGCAATGAAATCTATGTCATCAGGCCCGTAGCAGCATAATGAGTGGATTCAGGTACGATGATTCTAACTGAAATAAGTCACACAGAAAAAGAAACATCATAAGATATCACTAATACACGGAATGTAAACTGGGCTACACAGGAACTGAATTCCAAACAGAACAGGGTCTCAAATTTAATAAACCAACTTATGCTTGCTAAAGGGTAAAGGTGAGTTGGGGTGCTGCATAAAACCAGAGATTGAAATGAGCACAGATAAAGTTCCTTAAGCCAAATATGGAAGAGACAAGAGCTACTCCTTGCTCAACGAAATGGACTCAACACCGCATATTAAACGCCTAAGAATGTACCTGACTAGTAAGTATCTTAAAACCTATGGATTGCTATGTCTCCAAAAGAGAATCAAGCGTGTGTACAGGGGCATAAACACAGCAGTGATAGGATTGGAGAGGTTCGGTGAGCAAATGAAGACCCTTTGAAGTCATATTGCATGGTACCCATTCCACGGGTCTCAACTCTCCAGGTTTAAGGTATTCTTCCTTCAGCTAAAACATTTATGTGGAACCCAGAGTATGATCAACCACGTGATCGGGAGACGTGTTCAGATATGTCTCAGTTTTCGTACCCTGGTACTCAGGTGCTACATTCCAGACGCTCTACTAAAGCTCTCCCCACTTGGAGAGTCAGTGCCTTTAACCTCCTGTTTGGCCCAGTTTGCTATTTCTGCGGAAGATGTACAGGAATAGGGAGAACCAATGAGAGACTAGCTGGAGGTGTCTGGACGGGCAAATTTAACTCTCATTTCCCACCAGGAAGAGGAATTAACCAAAGGCTCAGCGTGCTGTGCCGGAACCAGATTAGGGCCTGAAGCCATCCTGCGGTGTTGCGGCCAGCTCAAAAGAAAGTGAGTTGAAGAAAGGAGCTCAGGGGCACTGTAATTCACAAACCTGCAGAGTTATAAATGACAGCTATCGTCTAAAAATATACTGAAGTAATGCTGCCAGGAGGACTTGAAAGCGGGGCAGAATTGCAGGAAACCGAATTCAGGAGGTAGACTGGAATTGCATTGAAAGCATAGGAAAAGAGGCAGAACGTCCACAATGATGCACTTGGCCAAAAAGGGCGTATGCGTTTTTTCCTGAATATATTCAGAAAAAAACGCATACGCCCTTTTTGGCCAACCAAGCAAGCTTGCAAAGGAAATCTGCACTACAATGAAGTCTCACTTCCCCCCGGTCAAAAGGGCCATCTGGAAAAAGTGTAAAATCCAGCAAGGCAGGACAGGCCATGGAGAACTGGGAGCCTTGTTATGCTGATGGGTGGGATGTAAATTGCAAACAGACACTCGGGAGAAGTGTATGGTGTTTCCTGAAACATCTAAAAAACAAAGCAACAGAGCCTAGGGCACTTCCACTTATGGTCCTATAGCTTAGGGAAATTAAAATCAAAAAGACACAGCCACCCCGAAGTTTGGAACGGCTCTGTTTACAAGAACCTCGTTTACCGTACAAGTTCAACATTGCAGAAAGTGAAAAATGGATAAAGAAGTTGCGGTATTTACTTACAAAGCAATATCACTCAGCAATGAAATCTATTTCATCAGGCACTTAGCAGCACAATGAGTGGATTCAGGTATGATGATTCTAACTGAAATAAGTCACACAGAAAAAGAAACATCATAAGATATCAGTAATACACGGAATGTAAACTTGGCTAAACAGGAACTGAATTGCAGAACAGAACAGGGTCTCAAATTTAGAAAACCAACTTATGCTTGCTTAAGGGGAAAGGTGAGTTGGGGTGCTGCATAAAAGCAGAGTGAAATGAGCACAGATAAAGTTCCTTAAGCCAAATATGGAATAGACAAGAGCTACTCCTTGCTCAACGAAATGGACTCAACACCGCATATTAAACGCCTAAGAATGTACATGACTAGTATCTTAAAACCTATGGATTGCTATGTCTCCGAAAGAGAATCAAGCATGTGTACAGGGGCATAAACGCAGCAGTGATAGGATTGGAGAGGTTCGGTGAGCAAATGAAGACCCTTTGAAGTCATATTGCATGGTACCCATTCCACGGGTTTCAACTAACCAGGTTTAAGGTATTCTTCCTTCAGCTAAAACATGCATGTAGAACCTAGAGTATGATCAACCATGTGATCAGGAGACGTGTTCAAATATGTCTCAGTTTTCGTACCCTGGTACTCGGGTGCAACATTCCACACGCTTTACTAACACTCTCCCGACATGGAGAGTCAGTCCCTTTAACCTCCTGTTTGGCCCAGTTTGTAATTTCTGCGGAAGATGAACAGGAATAGCGAGAACCAATGAGAGACTAGCTGGAGGTGTCTGGACGGGCAAATTTAACTCTCATTTCCCACCAGGAAGAGGAATTAACCAAAGGCTCAGCGTGCCGTGCCGGAACAAGATTAGGGCCTGAAGCCATCCTGCGGTGTTGCGGCCAGGTCACAAGAAAGCGAGTTGAAGAAAGGAGCTCAGGGGCACTGTAATTCACAAACCTGCAGAGTTATAAATGACAGCTATCGTCCAAAAATATACTGAAGTAAGGCTGCCAAGAGGACTTGAAAGTGGGGCAGAATTGCAGGAAACCGATTTCAGGAGGTAGACTGGAATTGCATTGAAAGCATAGGAAAAGAGGCAGAACGTCCACAATGATGCACTTGGCCAAAAAGGGCGTATGCGTTTTTTCCTGAATATATTCAGGAAAAAACGCATACGCCCTTTTTGGCCAACCAAGCAAACTTGCAAAGGAAATCTGCACTACAATGAAGTCTCACTTCCCCCCGGGCAATAGGGCCATCTGAAAAAAGTGTAAAATCCAGAAAGGCAGGACAGGCCATGGAGAACTGGGAGCCTTGTTATGCTGATGGGCGGGATGTAAATTGCCAACAGCCACTCGGGAGAAGTGTATGGTGTTTCCTGAAACATCTAAAAAACAAAGCAACAGAGCCTAGGGCACTTCCACTTATGGTCCTATAGCTTAGGGAAATTAAAATCAAAAAGACACAGCCACCCCAAAGTTTGGGACGCCTCTGTTTACAAGAACCTCGTTTACCGTACAAGTTCAATATCACAGAAAGTGAAAAATGGATAAAGAACTTGTGGTACTTACGTACAATGCAGTATCACTCAGCAATGAAATCTATGTCATCAGGCCCGTAGCAGCATAATGAGTGGATTCAGGTACGATGATTCTAACTGAAATAAGTCACACAGAAAAAGAAACATCATAAGATATCACTAATACACGGAATGTAAACTGGGCTACACAGGAACTTAATTCCAAAACAGAACAGGGTCTCAAATTGAGAAAACCAACTTATGCTTGCTAAAGGGTAAAGGTGAGTTGGGGTGCTGCATAAAACCAGAGATTGAAATGAGCACAGATAAAGTTCCTTAAGCCAAATATGGAATAGACAAGAGCTACTCCTTGCTCAACGAAATGAACTCAACACCGCATATTAAACGCCTAAGAATGTACCTGACTAGTAAGTATCTTAAAACCTATGGATTGCTATGTCTCCAAAAGAGAATCAAGCGTGTGTACAGGGGCATAATCGCAGAAGTGATAGGATTGGAGAGGTTCGGTGAGCAAATGAAGACCCTTTGAAGTCATATTGCATGGTACCCATTCCACGGGTTTCAACTACCCAGGTTTAAGGTATTCTTCCTTCAGCTAAAACATGCATGTGGAACCTAGAGTATGATCAACCATGTGATCGGGAGACGTGTTCAAATATGTCTCAGTTTTCGTACCCTGGTACTCGGGTGCAACATTCCAGACGCTTTACTAACATTCTCCCGACTTGGAGAGTCAGTCCCTATAACCTCCTGTTTGGCCCAGTTTGCAATTTCTGCGGAAGATGAACAGGAATAGCGAGAACCAATGAGAGACTAGCTGGAGGTGTCTGGACGGGCAAATTTAACTCTCATTTCCCACCAGGAAGAGGAATTAACCAAAGGCTCAGCGTGCCATGCCGGAACCAGATTAGGGCCTGAAGCCATCCTGCGGTGTTGCGGCCAGCTCACAAGAAAGCGAGTTGAAGAAAGGAGCTCAGGGGCACTGTAATTCACAAACCTGCAGAGTTATAAATGACAGCTATCGTCCAAAAATATACTGAAGTAAGGCTGCCAAGAGGACTTGAAAGCGGGGCAGAATTGCAGGAAACCGATTTCAGGAGGTAGACTGGAATTGCATTGAAAGCATAGGAAAAGAGGCAGAACGTCCACAATGATGCACTTGGCCAAAAAGGGCGTATGCGTTTTTTTCTGAATATATTCTGGAAAAAACGCATACGCCCTTTTTGGCCAACCAAGCAAGCTTGCAAAGGAAATCTGCACTACAATGAAGTCTCACTTCCCCCAGGTCAAAAGGGCCATCTGAAAAAAGTGTAAAATCCAGAAAGGCAGGACAGGCCATGGAGAACTGGGAGCCTTGTTATGCTGATGGGCGGGATGTAAATTGCCAACAGACACTCGGGAGAAGTGTATGGTGTTTCCTGAAACATTTAAAAAACAAAGCAACAGAGCCTAGGGCACTTCCACTTATGGTCTTATAGCTTAGGGAAATTAAAATCAAAAAGACACAGCCACCCCAAAGTTTGAGATGCCTCTGTTTACAAGAACCTTGTTTACAGTACAAGTTCAACATCTCAGAAAGTGAAAAATGGATAAAGAAGTTGTGGTATTTACTTACAAAGCAATATCACTCATCAATGAAATCTATGTCATCAGGCCCGTAGCAGCATAATGAGTGGATTCAGGTATGATGATTCTAACTGAAATAAGTCACACAGAAAAAGAAACATCATAAGATATCAGTAATACACGGAATGTAAACTTGGCTACACAGGAACTGAATTACAGAACAGAACAGGGTCTCAAATTTAGAAAACCAACTTATGCTTGCTTAAGGGGAAAGGTGAGTTGGGGTGCTGCATAAAAGCAGAGTTTGAAATGAGCACAGATAAAGTTCCTTAAGCCAAATATGGAATAGACAAGAGCTACTCCTTGCTCAACTAAATGGACTCAACACCGCATATTAAACGCCTAAGAATGTACCTGACTAGTATCTTAAAACCTATGGATTGCTATGTCTCCGAAAGAGAATCAAGCATGTGTACAGGGGCATAAACGCAGCAGTGATAGGATTGGAGAGGTTCGGTGAGCAAATGAAGACCCTTTGAAGTCATATTGCATGGTACCCATTCCACGGGTTTCAACTACCCAGGTTTAAGGTATTCTTCCTTCAGCTAAAACATGCATGTAGAACCTAGAGTATGATCAACCATGTGATCGGGAGACGTGTTCAAATATGTCTCAGTTTTCGTACCCTGGTACTCGGGTGCAACATTCCACACGCTTTACTAACACTCTCCCGACATGGAGAGTCAGTCCCTTTAACCTCCTGTTTGGCCCAGTTTGTAATTTCTGCGGAAGATGAACAGGAATAGCGAGAACCAATGAGAGACTAGCTGGAGGTGTCTGGACGGGCAAATTTAACTCTCATTTTCCACCAGGAAGAGGAATTAACCAAAGGCTCAGCATGCCGTGCCGGAACAAGATTAGGGCCTGAAGCCATCCTGCGGTGTTGCGGCCAGGTCACAAGAAAGCGAGTTGAAGAAAGGAGCTCAGGGGCACTGTAATTCACAAACCTGCAGAGTTATAAATGACAGCTATCGTCCAAAAATATACTGAAGTAAGGCTGCCAAGAGGACTTGAAAGTGGGGCAGAATTGCAGGAAACCGATTTCAGGAGGTAGACTGGAATTGCATTGAAAGCATAGGAAAAGAGGCAGAACGTCCACAATGATGCACTTGGCCAAAAAGGGCGTATGCGTTTTTTCCTGAATATATTCAGGAAAAAACGCATACGCCCTTTTTGGCCAACCAAGCAAGCTTGCAAAGGAAATCTGCACTACAATGAAGTCTCACTTCCCCCCGGTCAAAAGGGCCATCTGAAAAAAGTGTAAAATCCAGAAAGGCAGGACAGGCCATGGAGAACTGGGAGCCTTGTTATGCTGATGGGCGGGATGTAAATTGCCAACAGCCACTCGGGAGAAGTGTATGGTGTTTCCTGAAACATCTAAAAAACAAAGCAACAGAGCCTAGGGCACTTCCACTTATGGTCCTATAGCTTAGGGAAATTAAAATCAAAAAGACACAGCCACCCCAAAGTTTGGGACGCCTCTGTTTACAAGAACCTCGTTTACCGTACAAGTTCAATATCACAGAAAGTGAAAAATGGATAAAGAACTTGTGGTACTTACGTACAATGCAGTATCACTCAGCAGTGAAATCTATGTCATCAGGCCCGTAGCAGCATAATGAGTGGATTCAGGTACGATGATTCTAACTGAAATAAGTCACACAGAAAAAGAAACATCATAAGATATCACTAATACACAGAATGTAAACTGGGCTACACAGGAACTTAATTCCAAAACAGAACAGGGTCTCAAATTGAGAAAACCAACTTATGCTTGCTAAAGGGTAAAGGTGAGTTGGAGTGCTGCATAAAACCAGAGATTGAAATGAGCACAGATAAAGTTCCTTAAGCCAAATATGGAATAGACAAGAGCTACTCCTTGCTCAACGAAATGAACTCAACACCGCATATTAAACGCCTAAGAATGTACCTGACTAGTAAGTATCTTAAAACCTATGGATTGCTATGTCTCCAAAAGAGAATCAAGCGTGTGTACAGGGGCATAAACGCAGCAGTGATAGGATTGGAGAGGTTCGGTGAGCAAATGAAGACCCTTTGAAGTCATATTGCATGGTACCCATTCCACGGGTTTCAACTACCCAGGTTTAAGGTATTCTTCCTTCAGCTAAAACATGCATGTGGAACCTAGAGTATGATCAACCATGTGATCGGGAGACGTGTTCAAATATGTCTCAGTTTTCGTACCCTGGTACTCGGGTGCAACATTCCAGACGCGTTACTAACATTCTCCCGACTTGGAGAGTCAGTCCCTATAACCTCCTGTTTGGCCCAGTTTGCAATTTCTGCGGAAGATGAAGAGGAATAGCGAGAACCAATGAGAGACTAGCTGGAGGTGTCTGGACGGGCACATTTAACTCTCATTTCCCACCAGGAAGAGGAATTAACCAAAGGCTCAGCGTGCCATGCCGGAACCAGATTAGGGCCTGAAGCCATCCTGCGGTGTTGCGGCCAGCTCACAAGAAAGCGAGTTGAAGAAAGGAGCTCAGGGGCACTGTAATTCACAAACCTGCAGAGTTATAAATGACAGCTATCGTCCAAAAATATACTGAAGTAAGGCTGCCAAGAGGACTTGAAAGCGGGGCAGAATTGCAGGAAACCGATTTCAGGAGGTAGACTGGAATTGCATTGAAAGCATAGGAAAAGAGGCAGAACGTCCACAATGATGCACTTGGCCAAAAAGGGCGTATGCGTTTTTTCCTGAATATATTCATGAAAAAACGCATACGCCCTTTTTGGCCAACCAAGCAAGCTTGCAAAGGAAATCTGCACTACAATGAAGTCTCACTTCCCCCCGGTCAAAAGGGCCATCTGAAAAAAGTGTAAAATCCAGAAAGGCAGGACAGGCCATGGAGAACTGGGAGCCTTGTTATGCTGATGAGCGGGATGTAAATTGCCAACAGACACTGGGGAGAAGTGTATGGTGTTTCCTGAAACATCTAAAAAACAAAGCAACAGAGCCTAGAGCACTTCCACTTATGGTCCTATAGCTTAGGGAAATTAAAATCAAAAAGACACAGCCACCCCAATGTTTGGGACGCCTCTGTTTACAAGAACCTCGTTTACCGTACAAGTTCAATATCACAGAAAGTGAAAAATGGATAAAGAACTTGTGGTACTTACGTACAATGCAGTATCACTCAGCAATGAAATCTATGTCATCAGGCCCGTAGCAGCATAATGAGTGGATTCAGGTACGATGATTGTAACTGAAATAAGTCACACAGAAAAAGAAACATCATAAGATATCACTAACACACGGAATGTAAACTTGGCTACACAGGAACTGAATTCCAAAACAGAACAGGGTCTCAAATTTAGAAAACCAACTTATGCTTGCTTAAGGGGAAAGTTGAGTTGGGGTGCTGCATAAAATCAGAGATTGAAATGAGCACAGATAAAGTTCCTTAAGCCAAATATGGAATAGACTAGAGTAACTGCTTGCTCAACAAAATGGACTCAACACCCCATATTAAACGCCTAAGAATGTACTTGACTAGTAAGTATCTTAAAACCTATGGATTGCTATGTCTCCAAAAGAGAATCAAGCGTGTGTACAGGGATATAAACGCAGCAGTGATAGGATTGGAGAGGTTCGGTGAGCAAATGAAGACCCTTTGAAATCATATTGCATGGTACCCATTCCAAGGGTTTCAACTACCCAGGTTTAAGGTATTCTTCCTTCAGCTAAAACATGCATGTGGAACCTAGAGTATGATCAACCATGTGATCGGGAGACGTGTTCAAATATGTCTCAGTTTTCGTACCCTGGTACTTGGGTGCAACATTCCAGACGCTTTGCTAACATTCTCCCGACTTGGAGAGTCAGTCCCTATAACCTCCTGTTTGGCCCAGTTTGCAATTTCTGCGGAAGATGAACAGGAATAGCGAGAACCAATGAGAGACTAGCTGGAGGTGTCTGGACGGGCAAATTTAACTCTCATTTCCCACCAGGAAGAGGAATTAACCAAAGGTTCAGCGTGCCATGCCGGAACCAGATTAGGGCCTGAAGCCATCCTGCGGTGTTGCGGTCAGCTCACAAGAAAGCGAGTTGAAGAAAGGAGCTCAGGGACACTGTAATTCACAAACCTGCAGAGTTATAAATGACAGCTATCGTCCAAAAATATACTGAAGTAAGGCTGCCAAGAGGACTTGAAAGCGGGGCAGAATTGCAGGAAACCGATTTCAGGAGGTAGACTGGAATTGCATTGAAAGCATAGGAAAAGAGGCAGAACGTCCACAATGATGCACTTGGCCAAAAAGGGCGTATGCGTTTTTTTCTGAATATATTCTGGAAAAAACGCATACGCCCTTTTTGGCCAACCAAGCAAGCTTGCAAAGGAAATCTGCACTACAATGAAGTCTCACTTCCACCCGGTCAAAAGGGCCATCTGAAAAAAGTGTAAAATCCAGAAAGGCAGGACAGGCCATGGAGAACTGGGAGCCTTGTTATGCTGATGGGCGGGATGTACATTGCCAACAGACACTCGGGAGAAGTGTATGGTGTTTCCTGAAACATCTAAAAAACAAAGCAACAGAGCCTAGAGCACTTCCACTTATGGTCCTATAGCTTAGGGCAATTAAAATCAAAAAGACACAGCCACCCCAAAGTTTGGGACGCCTCTGTTTACAAGAACCTCGTTTACAGTACAAGTTCAAAATCGCAGAATGTGAAAAATGGATAAAGAAGTTGTGGTATTTACTTACAAAGCAATATCACTCAGCAATGAAATCTATGTCATCAGGCCTTTAGCAGCACAATGAGTGGATTCAGGTATGATGATTCTAACTGAAATAAGTCACACAGAAAAAGAAACATCATAAGATATCAGTAATAAACGGAATGTAAACTTGGCTACACTGGAACTGAATTCCAATACAGAACAGGGTCTCAAATTCAGAAAACCAACTTATGCTTGCTTAAGGGTAAAGGTGAGTTGGGGTGCTGCATAAAACCAGAGATCGAAATGAGCACAGATAAAGTTCCTTAAGCCAAATATGGAATAGACAAGAGCTACTCCTTGCTCAACGAAATGGACTCAACCCTGCATATTAAACGCCTAGGAATGTACCTGACTAGTAAGTATCTTAAAACCTATGGATTGCTATGTCTCCGAAAGAGAATCAAGCATGTGTACAGGGGCATAAACGCAGCAGTGATAGGATTGGAGAGGTTCGGTGAGCAAATGAAGACCCTTTGAAGTCATATTGCATGGTACCCATTCCAAGGGTTTCAACTACCCAGGTTTAAGGTATTCTTCCTTCAGCTAAAACATGCATGTGGAACCTAGAGTATGATCAACCATGTGATCGGGAGACGTGTTCAAATATGTCTCAGTTTTCCTCCCCTGGTACTCGGGTGCAACATTCCAGACGCTTTACTAACACTCTCCCGACTTGGAGAGTCAGTCCCTTTAACCTCCTGTTTGGCCCAGTTTGCAATTTCTGCGGAAGATGAACAGGAATAGCGAGAACCAATGAGAGACTAGCTGGAGGTGTCTGGACGGGCAAATTTAACTCTCATTTCCCACCAGGAAGAGGAACTAACCAAAGGCTCAGCGTGCCATGCCGGAACCAGATTAGGGCCTGAAGCCATCCTGCGGTGTTGCGGCCAGCTCACAAGAAAGCGAGTTGAAGAAAGGAGCTCAGGGGCACTGTAATTCACAAACCTGCAGAGTTATAAATGACAGCTATCGTCCAAAAATATACTGAAGTAAGGCTGCCAAGAGGACTTGAAAGCGGGGCAGAATTGCAGGAAACCGATTTCAGGAGGTAGACTGGAATTGCATTGAAAGCATAGGAAAAGAGGCAGAACGTCCACAATGATGCACTTGGCCAAAAAGGGCGTATGCGTTTTTTCCTGAATATATTCAGGAAAAAACGCATACGCCCTTTTTGGCCAACCAAGCAAGCTTGCAAAGGAAATCTGCACTACAATGAAGTCTCACTTCCCCCAGGTCAAAAGGGCCATCTGAAAAAAGTGTAAAATCCAGAAAGGCAGGACAGGCCATGGAGAACTGGGAGCCTTGTTATGCTGATGGGCGGGATGTAAATTGCCAACAGACACTCGGGAGAAGTGTATGGTGTTTCCTGAAACATCTAAAAAACAAAGCAACAGAGCCTAGGGCACTTCCACTTATGGTCTTATAGCTTAGGGAAATTAAAATCAAAAAGACACAGCCACCCCAAAGTTTGAGATGCCTCTGTTTACAAGAACCTTGTTTACAGTACAAGTTCAACATCTCAGAAAGTGAAAAATGGATAAAGAAGTTGTGGTATTTACTTACAAAGCAATATCACTCATCAATGAAATCTATGTCATCAGGCCCGTAGCAGCATAATGAGTGGATTCAGGTATGATGATTCTAACTGAAATAAGTCACACAGAAAAAGAAACATCATAAGATATCAGTAATACACGGAATGTAAACTTGGCTACACAGGAACTGAATTACAGAACAGAACAGGGTCTCAAATTTAGAAAACCAACTTATGCTTGCTTAAGGGGAAAGGTGAGTTGGGGTGCTGCATAAAAGCAGAGTTTGAAATGAGCACAGATAAAGTTCCTTAAGCCAAATATGGAATAGACAAGAGCTACTCCTTGCTCAACTAAATGGACTCAACACCGCATATTAAACGCCTAAGAATGTACCTGACTAGTATCTTAAAACCTATGGATTGCTATGTCTCCGAAAGAGAATCAAGCATGTGTACAGGGGCATAAACGCAGCAGTGATAGGATTGGAGAGGTTCGGTGAGCAAATGAAGACCCTTTGAAGTCATATTGCATGGTACCCATTCCACGGGTTTCAACTACCCAGGTTTAAGGTATTCTTCCTTCAGCTAAAACATGCATGTAGAACCTAGAGTATGATCAACCATGTGATCGGGAGACGTGTTCAAATATGTCTCAGTTTTCGTACCCTGGTACTCGGGTGCAACATTCCACACGCTTTACTAACACTCTCCCGACATGGAGAGTCAGTCCCTTTAACCTCCTGTTTGGCCCAGTTTGTAATTTCTGCGGAAGATGAACAGGAATAGCGAGAACCAATGAGAGACTAGCTGGAGGTGTCTGGACGGGCAAATTTAACTCTCATTTCCCACCAGGAAGAGGAATTAACCAAAGGCTCAGCGTGCCGTGCCGGAACAAGATTAGGGCCTGAAGCCATCCTGCGGTGTTGCGGCCAGGTCACAAGAAAGCGAGTTGAAGAAAGGAGCTCAGGGGCACTGTAATTCACAAACCTGCAGAGTTATAAATGACAGCTATCGTCCAAAAATATACTGAAGTAAGGCTGCCAAGAGGACTTGAAAGTGGGGCAGAATTGCAGGAAACCGATTTCAGGAGGTAGACTGGAATTGCATTGAAAGCATAGGAAAAGAGGCAGAACGTCCACAATGATGCACTTGGCCAAAAAGGGCGTATGCGTTTTTTCCTGAATATATTCAGGAAAAAACGCATACGCCCTTTTTGGCCAACCAAGCAAGCTTGCAAAGGAAATCTGCACTACAATGAAGTCTCACTTCCCCCCGGTCAAAAGGGCCATCTGAAAAAAGTGTAAAATCCAGAAAGGCAGGACAGGCCATGGAGAACTGGGAGCCTTGTTATGCTGATGGGCGGGATGTAAATTGCCAACAGCCACTCGGGAGAAGTGTATGGTGTTTCCTGAAACATCTAAAAAACAAAGCAACAGAGCCTAGGGCACTTCCACTTATGGTCCTATAGCTTAGGGAAATTAAAATCAAAAAGACACAGCCACCCCAAAGTTTGGGACGCCTCTGTTTACAAGAACCTCGTTTACCGTACAAGTTCAATATCACAGAAAGTGAAAAATGGATAAAGAACTTGTGGTACTTACGTACAATGCAGTATCACTCAGCAGTGAAATCTATGTCATCAGGCCCGTAGCAGCATAATGAGTGGATTCAGGTACGATGATTCTAACTGAAATAAGTCACACAGAAAAAGAAACATCATAAGATATCACTAATACACAGAATGTAAACTGGGCTACACAGGAACTTAATTCCAAAACAGAACAGGGTCTCAAATTGAGAAAACCAACTTATGCTTGCTAAAGGGTAAAGGTGAGTTGGAGTGCTGCATAAAACCAGAGATTGAAATGAGCACAGATAAAGTTCCTTAAGCCAAATATGGAATAGACAAGAGCTACTCCTTGCTCAACGAAATGAACTCAACACCGCATATTAAACGCCTAAGAATGTACCTGACTAGTAAGTATCTTAAAACCTATGGATTGCTATGTCTCCAAAAGAGAATCAAGCGTGTGTACAGGGGCATAAACGCAGCAGTGATAGGATTGGAGAGGTTCGGTGAGCAAATGAAGACCCTTTGAAGTCATATTGCATGGTACCCATTCCACGGGTTTCAACTACCCAGGTTTAAGGTATTCTTCCTTCAGCTAAAACATGCATGTGGAACCTAGAGTATGATCAACCATGTGATCGGGAGACGTGTTCAAATATGTCTCAGTTTTCGTACCCTGGTACTCGGGTGCAACATTCCAGACGCGTTACTAACATTCTCCCGACTTGGAGAGTCAGTCCCTATAACCTCCTGTTTGGCCCAGTTTGCAATTTCTGCGGAAGATGAAGAGGAATAGCGAGAACCAATGAGAGACTAGCTGGAGGTGTCTGGACGGGCACATTTAACTCTCATTTCCCACCAGGAAGAGGAATTAACCAAAGGCTCAGCGTGCCATGCCGGAACCAGATTAGGGCCTGAAGCCATCCTGCGGTGTTGCGGCCAGCTCACAAGAAAGCGAGTTGAAGAAAGGAGCTCAGGGGCACTGTAATTCACAAACCTGCAGAGTTATAAATGACAGCTATCGTCCAAAAATATACTGAAGTAAGGCTGCCAAGAGGACTTGAAAGCGGGGCAGAATTGCAGGAAACCGATTTCAGGAGGTAGACTGGAATTGCATTGAAAGCATAGGAAAAGAGGCAGAACGTCCACAATGATGCACTTGGCCAAAAAGGGCGTATGCGTTTTTTCCTGAATATATTCATGAAAAAACGCATACGCCCTTTTTGGCCAACCAAGCAAGCTTGCAAAGGAAATCTGCACTACAATGAAGTCTCACTTCCCCCCGGTCAAAAGGGCCATCTGAAAAAAGTGTAAAATCCAGAAAGGCAGGACAGGCCATGGAGAACTGGGAGCCTTGTTATGCTGATGAGCGGGATGTAAATTGCCAACAGACACTGGGGAAAAGTGTATGGTGTTTCCTGAAACATCTAAAAAACAAAGCAACAGAGCCTAGAGCACTTCCACTTATGGTCCTATAGCTTAGGGAAATTAAAATCAAAAAGACACAGCCACCCCAATGTTTGGGACGCCTCTGTTTACAAGAACCTCGTTTACCGTACAAGTTCAATATCACAGAAAGTGAAAAATGGATAAAGAACTTGTGGTACTTACGTACAATGCAGTATCACTCAGCAATGAAATCTATGTCATCAGGCCCGTAGCAGCATAATGAGTGGATTCAGGTACGATGATTGTAACTGAAATAAGTCACACAGAAAAAGAAACATCATAAGATATCACTAACACACGGAATGTAAACTTGGCTACACAGGAACTGAATTCCAAAACAGAACAGGGTCTCAAATTTAGAAAACCAACTTATGCTTGCTTAAGGGGAAAGTTGAGTTGGGGTGCTGCATAAAATCAGAGATTGAAATGAGCACAGATAAAGTTCCTTAAGCCAAATATGGAATAGACTAGAGTAACTGCTTGCTCAACAAAATGGACTCAACACCCCATATTAAACGCCTAAGAATGTACTTGACTAGTAAGTATCTTAAAACCTATGGATTGCTATGTCTCCAAAAGAGAATCAAGCGTGTGTACAGGGATATAAACGCAGCAGTGATAGGATTGGAGAGGTTCGGTGAGCAAATGAAGACCCTTTGAAATCATATTGCATGGTACCCATTTCAAGGGTTTCAGCTACCCAGGTTTAAGGTATTCTTCCTTCAGCTAAAACATGCATGTGGAACCTAGAGTATGATCAACCATGTGATCGGGAGACGTGTTCAAATATGTCTCAGTTTTCGTACCCTGGTACTTGGGTGCAACATTCCAGACGCTTTGCTAACATTCTCCCGACTTGGAGAGTCAGTCCCTATAACCTCCTGTTTGGCCCAGTTTGCAATTTCTGCGGAAGATGAACAGGAATAGCGAGAACCAATGAGAGACTAGCTGGAGGTGTCTGGACGGGCAAATTTAACTCTCATTTCCCACCAGGAAGAGGAATTAACCAAAGGTTCAGCGTGCCATGCCGGAACCAGATTAGGGCCTGAAGCCATCCTGCGGTGTTGCGGTCAGCTCACAAGAAAGCGAGTTGAAGAAAGGAGCTCAGGGACACTGTAATTCACAAACCTGCAGAGTTATAAATGACAGCTATCGTCCAAAAATATACTGAAGTAAGGCTGCCAAGAGGACTTGAAAGCGGGGCAGAATTGCAGGAAACCGATTTCAGGAGGTAGACTGGAATTGCATTGAAAGCATAGGAAAAGAGGCAGAACGTCCACAATGATGCACTTGGCCAAAAAGGGCGTATGCGTTTTTTTCTGAATATATTCTGGAAAAAACGCATACGCCCTTTTTGGCCAACCAAGCAAGCTTGCAAAGGAAATCTGCACTACAATGAAGTCTCACTTCCACCCGGTCAAAAGGGCCATCTGAAAAAAGTGTAAAATCCAGAAAGGCAGGACAGGCCATGGAGAACTGGGAGCCTTGTTATGCTGATGGGCGGGATGTACATTGCCAACAGACACTCGGGAGAAGTGTATGGTGTTTCCTGAAACATCTAAAAAACAAAGCAACAGAGCCTAGAGCACTTCCACTTATGGTCCTATAGCTTAGGGCAATTAAAATCAAAAAGACACAGCCACCCCAAAGTTTGGGACGCCTCTGTTTACAAGAACCTCGTTTACAGTACAAGTTCAAAATCGCAGAATGTGAAAAATGGATAAAGAAGTTGTGGTATTTACTTACAAAGCAATATCACTCAGCAATGAAATCTATGTCATCAGGCCTTTAGCAGCACAATGAGTGGATTCAGGTATGATGATTCTAACTGAAATAAGTCACACAGAAAAAGAAACATCATAAGATATCAGTAATAAACGGAATGTAAACTTGGCTACACTGGAACTGAATTCCAATACAGAACAGGGTCTCAAATTCAGAAAACCAACTTATGCTTGCTTAAGGGTAAAGGTGAGTTGGGGTGCTGCATAAAACCAGAGATCGAAATGAGCACAGATAAAGTTCCTTAAGCCAAATATGGAATAGACAAGAGCTACTCCTTGCTCAACGAAATGGACTCAACCCTGCATATTAAACGCCTAGGAATGTACCTGACTAGTAAGTATCTTAAAACCTATGGATTGCTATGTCTCCGAAAGAGAATCAAGCATGTGTACAGGGGCATAAACGCAGCAGTGATAGGATTGGAGAGGTTCGGTGAGCAAATGAAGACCCTTTGAAGTCATATTGCATGGTACCCATTCCAAGGGTTTCAACTACCCAGGTTTAAGGTATTCTTCCTTCAGCTAAAACATGCATGTGGAACCTAGAGTATGATCAACCATGTGATCGGGAGACGTGTTCAAATATGTCTCAGTTTTCCTCCCCTGGTACTCGGGTGCAACATTCCAGACGCTTTACTAACACTCTCCCGACTTGGAGAGTCAGTCCCTTTAACCTCCTGTTTGGCCCAGTTTGCAATTTCTGCGGAAGATGAACAGGAATAGCGAGAACCAATGAGAGACTAGCTGGAGGTGTCTGGACGGGCAAATTTAACTCTCATTTCCCACCAGGAAGAGGAAATAACCAAAGGCTCAGCGTGCCATGCCGGAACCAGATTAGGGCCTGAAGCCATCCTGCGGTGTTGCGGCCAGCTCACAAGAAAGCGAGTTGAAGAAAGGAGCTCAGGGGCACTGTAATTCACAAACCTGCAGAGTTATAAATGACAGCTATCGTCCAAAAATATACTGAAGTAAGGCTGCCAAGAGGACTTGAAAGCGGGGCAGAATTGCAGGAAACCGATTTCAGGAGGTAGACTGGAATTGCATTGAAAGCATAGGAAAAGAGGCAGAACGTCCACAATGATGCACTTGGCCAAAAAGGGCGTATGCGTTTTTTCCTGAATATATTCAGGAAAAAACGCATACGCCCTTTTTGGCCAACCAAGCAAGCTTGCAAAGGAAATCTGCACTACAATGAAGTCTCACTTCCCCCCCGCCCCGGTCAAAAGGGCCATCTGAAAAAAGTGTAAAATCCAGAAAGGCAGGACAGGCCATGGAGAACTGGGAGCCTTGTTATGCTGATGGGCGGGATGTAAACTGCCAACAGACACTCGGGAGAAGTGTATGGTGTTTCCTGAAACATCTAAAAAACAAAGCAACAGAGCCTAGGGCACTTCCACTTATGGTCCTATAGCTTAGGGAAATTAAAATCAAAAAGACACAGCCACCCCAATGTTTGGGACGCCTCTGTTTACAAGAACCTCGTTTACCGTACAAGTTCAATATCACAGAAAGTGAAAAATGGATAAAGAACTTGTGGTACTTACGTACAATGCAGTATCACTCAGCAATGAAATCTATGTCATCAGGCCCGTAGCAGCATAATGAGTGGATTCAGGTACGATGATTCTAACAGAAATAAGTCACACAGAAAAAGAAACATCATAAGATATCACTAACACACGGAATGTAAACTTGGCTACACAGGAACTGAATTCCAAAACAGAACAGGGTCTCAAATTTAGAAAATCAACTTATGCTTGCTTAAGGGGAAAGGTGAGTTGGGGTGCTGCATAAAACCAGAGATTGAAATGAGCACAGATAAAGTTCCTTAAGCCAAATATGGAATAGACAAGAGCTACTGCTTGCTCAACAAAATGGACTCAACACCCCATATTAAACGCCTAAGAATGTACTTGACTAGTTAGTATCTTAAAACCTATGGATTGCTATGTCTCCAAAAGAGAATCAAGCGTGTGTACAGGGGCATAAACGCAGCACTGATAGGATTGGAGAGGTTCGGTGAGCAAATGAAGACCCTTTAAAGTCATATTGCATGGTACCCATTCCACGGGTCTCAACTCTCCAGGTTTAAGGTATTCTTCCTTCAGCTAAAACATGCATGTGGAACCTAGAGTATGATCAACCATGTGATCGGGAGACGTGTTCAAATATGTCTCAGTTTTCGTACCCTGGTACTTGGGTGCAACATTCCAGACGCTTTACTAACATTCTCCCGTCTTGGAGAGTCAGTCCCTATAACCTCCTGTTTGGCCCAGTTTGCAATTTCTGCGGAAGATGAACAGGAATAGTGAGAACCAATGAGAGACTAGCTGGAGGTGTCTGGACGGGCAAATTTAACTCTCATTTCCCACCAGGAAGAGGAGTTAACCAAAGGCTCAGCGTGCCGTGCCGGAACCAGATTAGGGCCTGAAGCCATCCTGCGGTGTTGCGGCCAGGTCACAAGAAAGCGAGTTGAAGAAAGGAGCTCAGGGGCACTGTAATTCACAAACCTGCAGAGTTATAAATGACAGCTATCGTCCAAAAATATACTGAAGTAAGGCTGCCAAGAGGACTTGAAAGCGGGGCAGAATTGCAGGAAACCGATTTCAGGAGGTAGACTGGAATTGCATTGAAAGCATAGGAAAAGAGGCAGAACGTCCACAATGATGCACTTGGCCAAAAAGGGCGTATGCGTTTTTTCCTGAATATATTCAGGAAAAAACGCATACGCCCTTTTTGGCCAACCAAGCAAGCTTGCAAAGGAAATCTGCACTACAATGAAGTCTCACTTCCCCCCCGCCCCGGTCAAAAGGGCCATCTGAAAAAAGTGTAAAATCCAGAAAGGCAGGACAGGCCATGGAGAACTGGGAGCCTTGTTATGCTGATGGGCGGGATGTAAATTGCCAACAGCCACTCGGGAGAAGTGTATGGTGTTTCCTGAAACATCTAAAAAACAAAGCAACAGAGCCTAGGGCACTTCCACTTATGGTCCTATAGCTTAGGGAAATTAAAATCAAAAAGACACAGCCACCCCAAAGTTTGGGACGCCTCTGTTTACAAGAACCTCGTTTACCGTACAAGTTCAATATCACAGAAAGTGAAAAATGGATAAAGAACTTGTGGTACTTACGTACAATGCAGTATCACTCAGCAATGAAATCTATGTCATCAGGCCCGTAGCAGCATAATGAGTGGATTCAGGTACGATGATTCTAACTGAAATAAGTCACACAGAAAAAGAAACATCATAAGATATCACTAACACACGGAATGTAAACTTGGCTACACAGGAACTGAATTCCAAAACAGAACAGGGTCTCAAATTTAGAAAACCAACTTATGCTTGCTTAAGGGGAAAGGTGAGTTGGGGTGCTGCATAAAACCAGAGATTGAAATGAGCACAGATAAAGTTCCTTAAGCCAAATATGGAATAGACAAGAGCTACTCCTTGCTCAACGAAATGGACTCAACACCGCATATTAAACGCCTAAGAATGTTTCTGATTAGTAAGTATCTTAAAACCTATGGATTGCTATGTCTCCGAAAGAGTATCAAGCATGTGTACAGGGGCATAAACGCAGCAGTGATAGGATTGGAGAGGTTCGGTGAGCAAATGAAGACCCTTTGAAGTCATATTGCATGGTACCCATTCCACGGGTTTCAACTACCCAGGTTTAAGGTATTCTTCCTTCAGCTAAAACATGCATCTGGAACCTAGAGTATGATCAACCATGTGATCGGGAGACGTGTTCAAATATGTCTCAGTTTTCGTACCCTGGTACTCGGGTGCAACATTCCAGATGCTTTACTAACACTCTCCCGACTTGGAGAGTCAGTCCCTTTAACCTCCTGTTTGGCCCAGTTTGCAATTTCTGCGGAAGATGAACAGGAATAGCGAGAACCAATGAGAGACTAGCTGGAGGTGTCTGGACGGGCAAATTTAACTCTCATTTCCCACCAGGAAGAGAAATTAACCAAAGGTTCAGCGTGCCGTGCCGGATCCAGATTAGGGCCTGAAGCCATCATGCGGTGTTGCGGCCAGGTCACAAGAAAGCGAGTTGAAGAAAGGAGCTCAGGGGCACTGTAATTCACAAACCTGCAGAGTTATAAATGACAGCTATTGTCCAAAAATATATTGAAGTAAGGCTGCCAAGAGGACTTGAAAGCGGGGCAGAATTGCAGGAAACCGATTTCAGGAGGTAGACTGGAATTGCATCGAAAGCATAGGAAAAGCGGCAGAGCGTCCACAATGATGCACTTGGCCAAAAAGCGCGTATGCGTTTTTTCTTGAATATATTCAGGAAAAAAAGCATACGCACTTTTTAGCCAACCAAGCAAGCTTGCAAAGGAAATCTGCACTACAATGAAGTCTCAATTCACCCCGGTCAAAAGGGCCATCTGAAAAAAGTGTAAAATCCAGAAAGGCAGGACAGGCCATGGAGAACTGGGAGCCTTGTTATGCTGATGGGCGGGATGTAAATTGCCAACAGACACTCGGGAGAAGTGTATGGTGTTTCCTGAAACATCTAAAAAACAAAGCAACAGAGCCTAGGGCACTTCCACTTATGGTCCTATAGCTTAGGGAAATTAAAATCAAAAAGACACAGCCACCCCAAAGTTTGGGACGCCTCTGTTTACAAGAACCTCGTTTACCGTACAAGTTCAATATCACAGAAAGTGAAAAATGGATAAAGAACTTGTGGTACTTACGTACAATGCAGTATCACTCAGCAATGAAATCTATGTCATCAGGCCCGTAGCAGCATAATGAGTGGATTCAGGTACGATGATTCTAACTGAAATAAGTCACACAGAAAAAGAAACATCATAAGATATCACTAATACACGGAATGTAAACTTGGCTACACAGGAACTGAATTCCAAAACAGAACAGGGTCTAAAATTTAGAAAACCAACTTATGCTTGCTTAAGGGGAAAGGTGAGTTGGGGTGCTGCATAAAACCAGAGATTGAAATGAGCACAGATAACGTTCTATAAGGCAAATATGGAATAGACAAGAGCTACTCCTTGCTCAACGAAATGGACTCAACACCCCATATTCAACGCCTAGGAATATACCTGCCTAGTAAGAATCATAAAAGCAATGGATTTATATATCTCTGTAAGAGAATCAAGAGTGTGTACAGCGGCATTAAAGCAGTGAAAATCAGCTAAATCCCATATTAAAAATAAATTTCTTAAACAAAACACAATGACAGTGAAATAGAGAGCAATACTTAAGTAATTCATTCAAGGCTTCTGATGCAACCTGCATTTACCATATCTACACCCAGAGCTGGGTGACACATAAGGCTGGACACTTGGGGCTCATAAGATTGGTGAGGTTCGGTGAGCAAATGCAGACCCTTTGAAGTCATATTGCATGGTACCCATTCCATGGGTCTCAACTCTCCAGGTTTAAGGGATTCTTCCTTCAGCTAAAACATGCATGTGGAACCCAGAGTATGATCCACCGTGTGATCGAGAAACGTGTTCAAATGTGTCTCACTTTTCGTTCCCTGGTACTCGGGTGCAACATTCCAGACGCTTTACTAACACTCTCCCGACTTGGAGAGTCAGTCCCTTTAACCTCCTGTTTGGCCCAGTTTGCAATTTCTGCGGAACATGAACAGGAATAGCGAGAACCAATGAGAGACTAGCTGGAGGTGTCTGGACGGGCAAATTTAACTCTCATTTCCCACAGGGAAGAGGAATAAACCAAAGGCTCAGCATGCCGTGCCGGAACCAGATTAGGGCCTGAAGCAATCCTGCAGTGTTGTGGCCAGCTCAAAAGAAAGCGAGTTGAAGAAAGGAGCTCAGGGGCACTGTAATTCACAAACCTGCAGATTTATAAATGACAGCTATTGTCCGAAAATATACTGAAGTAGGGCTGCCAAGAGGACTTGAAAGCGGGGCAGAATTGCAGGAAACCGATTTCAGGAGGAATCGGAATTGGATTGCATTTAAAACACAGGAAAAGAGGAAGAACGTCGACAATGATGCACTTGGCCAAAAAGGGCGTATGCGTTTTTTCCTGAATATATTCAGGAAAAAACGCATACGCCCTTTTTGGCCAACCAAGCAAGCTTGCAAAGGAAATCTGCACTACAATGAAGTCTCACTTCCCCCTGGTCAAAAGGGCCATCTGAAAAAAGTGTAAAATCCAGAAAGGCAGAACAGGCCACGGAGAACTGGGAGCCTTGTTATGCTGATGGGCGGGATGTAAATTCCCAACAGCTGCTCTGTAGAAGTGTATGGTGTTTCCTGAAACATCTAAAAAACAAAGCAACAGAGCCTAGGGCACTTCCACTTATGGTCCTATAGCTTAGGGAAATTAAAATCAAAAAGACACAGCCACCCCAAAATTTGGGACGGCTCTTTTTACAGGAATCTCTTCTGCGGCACAAGTTAAATATCCCAGAGAGCAAATAATGGATAAAGAAGTTGCGGTACTTATGTACAACAGAATACCACTCAGCAATGAAATCTATGTCACAAGGCCCGTACCAGCATAATGAGTGGATTGAGGCACGATGATTCTAAGTGAAATAAGTCACACAGAAAAAGAAACATCATAAGTTATCACTAATACACGGAATGTGAACTTGGCTACACATGAACTGAATTACAAAACAGAACAGGGTCTCAAATTTAGAAAACCAACGTATGCTTGCTTAAGGGGGAAGGTGAGTTGGGGTGCTGCATAAAAGCAGAGTTTGAAATTAGCACAGATACCATTCCATAAGCCAAATATGTAATAGACAAGACCTACCCCTTGCTCAACGAAATGGATTCAACAATGAGGTATCACCTCACACCTGGTAGAATAGGCATCATAGAAAATCTACAAACAAAAAATGCTGGAAAGGGTGTGGAGAAAAGGAACCCTCTTCCACTATTGTTGGGAATATAAATTGATACAGTCATTATGGAGAACAATATGGAATTTCTTAAGAAACTAACAATAGAATTACCATATGATACAGCAATCCCAGTACTGGACATATACCCAGACAAAACCATAAATCAAAAAGAGTCATTCACCGCAATGTTCATTGCATCACTATTTACAATATCGAGGTAATGGAAGCAACCTAAATGCCCACAGACAGACGAATGCATAAAGCTGTGGTACATATATAAAATGGAATATTACTAAGCCATGAAAAGGAATGAAATTGGGTCATTTGTAGAGACGTCGATGGATCTAGAGACTGTCATACAGAGTGAAGTAAGTCAGAAAGAGAAAAACAAATCTTGTATATTCATGCATATATGTGGAACCTAGAAAAACTGTACAGATTAACCATTTTGCAAGGCATAAATAGAGCAACAGATGTAGACAACAAACGTATGGACAACAAGGGGGGAAAGCTGTTGGGGGGGTGGTGGTGGGAGGAGTTGAGAGACTGGGATTGGCATGTATACATTTATATGTATAAAATAGATAACCAATAAGAACCTGCTGTATAAAAATATAAAATAAAATTCAAAATTAAAAAGAAATAAAATTTAAAAAATAAAACAGAAAAAACAATTATTCCCTGCACATACATGTATTTATATGAATAAATTATTTCCATGCTTATATCTGTAAATACAAAAAAGAGGAATAAAATCTACCTTGAACCAAAAACGAAAAAGAGAAAAAAACACAGAACCCACCAGTTACACAGAGGAAAACCGTATCAGGGCACTTGCTCCAGTTGTAAACAATTCTGAAGTTGGTCAGTGGTGGGGAATCGTCTCCCATTCAGCCAGCAGCCCCCACGCAACAAGCGTCCTCATTGCAAAGCTGGGGCACCGTGCCGAGGCATCTGTGAGTAAACGTGAGCTGAGCCCCAGGCCAGTTGCTGCTGAACTATTCCCACCCGTCCCAGGTAAAACACCTGAATATATACAAGGACTTGAAAGCCTAGAGGAAGGGCCATAGAGCCACACGAGTGACAGCATGCCGGCCGACTTGGTGCCTGCAGGCCAGCCAGGATGGTCCTGGCCCTGGGTGCTCTTCTGGAAGATTTCCATTTCCCTGCCTGAGATACCCGTCCTGTCCCTGCCCCCACTGCTTTTTTCCTTCCTCACCTCTGCCCAGGGAGAAATTCCAGCAGCAGGTATGGGTGACACATCCTCTTCTTTAGCAGGTGGCAGCCTGGCAACTGCTGCAGAAAGTCCAGCAGAGCCCCACTCACACTGGGCCACCCACAAAGCCGTGGCCTCTCACTCCCTCCCACCAGCCCAGCCCCGAGACTGCTGACAGGGCAGAGAAAATGGCGTCAGGCACGGCTGCAGGGGCTCTTGCTGCCTGGAGTGGTATTTATATTGATCTCAACCCAGGCACACCTGGGGAGGGCTGGCCGGCACGGTAAGGCTGCCCAGGTCAGCCAATCATCACCCCTCAGGGGCTCACAGTTGCAGAAAATGGAACTTGCTGAACCGGCCAGGTCCAAGGAACAGGTGTGGGCTCCTGAGAGTCAGGATAGACAAGGGGCTGCAGCTTTGGCTTGTTTTCTAATCATTTTATCTGGCCCATGAGTGGGAGACAACTTCAAGAAAACCATCTCCTAATGAGAGGAACCCAGGAGTCAGGGAGAGGAGGGGTGGGTGGTGGTTGGAGACAGAGGCCTGGTGCCCCGGGTGCACTGGAAGTCTCTGGAAGACCAGGTGGAGGGAGGCCTCACGGAGTGATGCCCAGGGTCACAGACCTGTCGCAGCTGCTGTTTGTTAGTTCAAGTCCTGCTCTGAGGTGCTCTGTGTCAGCTCTGAGCGACAGGTGAGCTGGGGGTGCTCTGCAATGAGGGCTATGTGCACGGTTCCTGTGTGCCCAGCCCTGCCACGGTACCTGCAAGGGTAGCTCTGTATCCTGGGAGGGGCCTGATCACAAGAGCCCCGTGGGCTGGGGTGGGGGTGGGGTACCTGCCCAGGTGAGCTCCATATTCTGCGATTGGTCTGACCACGAGAGCCCCATGGGCTGCTGGGGACCTGGTAAAGGATGTCAGGACAGTCAGTGAAGCCACCGAGGATATACCTCCAGTTGCTCCTAATTCCTACACCCTGCTGGTCATTCTACCAACCACCAGGACATGGTATTCTGTATTAGTCTTCAATGATGCCTTCTTTTGTATTCCATTAGTCCCAGAGTCACAAGAAATTTTGGCTTGTGAGTGGCAGGACTCAACATACAACTAAAACAATACTTCCGGGCCGTCTGGCCCCAAGGGTGCAAAAATTCCCACACCGTCTTTGGGGAAAGCTTAGCTAAAGACCTAAAAGTTCTACCTCTGGAAAAGGAAACCCTCCTTCAATATGCAGACGACATTCTGATCGCCAGCCCTACTAAGGAGGCCTCTGAACTACCAAGCCAATAAAGGATAGAAGTTGTCCAAGAAAAAGCTCAAATATCACAGACTGCGGTGACCTGCCTGGGCTTCATTCTCACACAAGGTCAGAGAAGCCCATCCCAGGAAAGGGAAGAAACCATTTTCAGCCTTACCCCTTTCTAAAACTAGAAGACAGCTTAGGGGTTCCTGGGGAGGCCAGGGTTTGCTGCTTCTGGATCCCTAACTACAGTCTACTAGCTGGGCCTCTATATGAAACACTGAAAGGAAAAGATGATGATCCTTTTGAATAGAATCCAGAAGTGGCCTTTCAAGAATGGAAAGAGCAGTCAATTCAGACCCTTGCCCTGGAACTCCCTAATTTAGCTAAACCCTTTGACCTTTACATTCCCGGTGAAAGGTGAATCGCCATTGGAGAATTAGTGCAAAAACTGGGACCACTTGAAATGGAACAATGCAAGAATGCCATCCAGGTAGGATAAACTACGGTCACTAAGGAGCTTGGCCCACTGCCACATCTGGCCAAGATACTGGCGGTATCTAAAAACCTGGAAATCAGCAGCCCAAAAGGCCACCTCCCTCCTAAGGGAAAAGGACCCCACGTGGTGATCCTAACCACCAACCATGCCCTGAAGTTGCAGGGTTCGCTCCGTGGGCACACCGACCTCGAGTGAGGAGGCCCTCCAACTCCAACATCCAGAGAGATAACCGGGGGCAACAGGGCACCATGACGACTCGTGTGAACATCACTTGACCTGGAGTTTCTCTCATAAAACAACAAGAGTGTGTCCCAAAAGAGTAGACTACTGCTTGCAGGACTTACTGCACCCAGAGGGGAGCTAATAATCTTGGCGGGGGAACAGTATACCACACTGTCACCATAGAAAAGCCTACAGACACCGTGATGATGGTGGCCAATAAGACCGGCTGGACTCCTGTTTACTTCAAAAGGCTGTTGACTCAGTAGCCATCATGGTCCTTATCACCACTGACCCTGGACTGTCTGGGAGTTGAGCGGGCAGGGCTCTGACACCTGGTGCTGTTTGTACGTTAATTCAGGGGCCTAATTGAAGAAAGCGCAGACTACTGGTCAGAGCATCTAGGCTGGCAGAAACGGTCAGCCTAAGGTGGCCGAATAAATGTGGGGCGGGGTGAAACCGGCCCCCACAGCGTCTCTGCACATCTCTTTCCTGGACCCTTAAAGGTCATTAGAATCTATAACACTTCCAATGCTGGTGCTCAGGTGGACGAGCAGGGAGGCAGGGGTCCTGGGGACAATCAACGTCACCGGGAGGCTGCTGGGGAGAAGCTCTGACCCTCGCCCCAGGGTATGAGGGCTCCCAACTCAGCACTCAGCAGTTACAGAAGAAGGGTCTGCACCCTCAGCACTCCAAGAATGAGGAACGGGACAAAAGGCAGAGGAGGGGTTTGTCCCCAGCAAAGCCCATTAAAAATCCCTGGGAGATAAAAATAGAATCTGGGCAATAAAGTCAAGTCTAACCTTTTTTATCCTTTGTGCTTTGTCTAATTTCACGTGCTCCTAGGGTCCCGCATGCAGAGGTTCCACACCCGGCACTTCAGACCAGATTTCCTAGTGCAGAATGGCTGGGTCGACACCTCAGCTCCTGGGGCCCAGTGCAGACTCCACGATATAGAGCCTGAGCTACAGCCAACCCGGCCCTCGAGAGCTCCGCCGCCTCCCTCCCTCCCACTGACTCTGACAGGATCTCTACACAGCAGCCCAGCCCACAGCCCACGGGGTAGTGCATGCTCTCACCTCTCCATTCTCTGATCAAAATATAAAGTTTCCTTTGCTTGTGAACCAAACTCAGTCTCGATCTTTTGGCCCCAATGACACTGGGCAGGGGGACACTTGTTGGGGTCCACTCTGGAGGATCAGTAACAGAAATTGAGACTATTGTAACCTCAATGAACAGATGTGTGAGCCAAACTGTAGTTAACATAGAACAGTGTATAAGGCTCGGGTAAAATAAGATGTTTCTAACACTTCCATTTGATATTTCCATCACTTTTTATAAGCAAGTTCAGTGAAAAGGTTTGTCTTATTTGTCAGGTCAATATTAGAGAAACGAAGTGATTTCTTTCCAAGGATGTACATCTAATAATCTTGGTTAAACCTTCAATCTTGTTTTAAATGCTTTTCCATTGAAAATGATACCTCTCTTTCAGCTCCCCCATTTCTGAGAAGTATAAAATCTTATAATTTATTATTACCAAAGGGGAAAGGTGGGAGGAGGGATAAATTAACAGTTTGGAATTAACACATACACACTGCTATGTATAAAACAGATCATCAACAAGGAACTACTGTATAGCACAGGGAACTACACTCAACATTTTGCAATAACCTATAAGGGGAAATAATCTGAAAAAGAATAGATATTTTTATTGACATCATCTATCAATGATAGTTAAAGTGTAGCCTAAGGGAAGCTGGTGGTGAGTGCTTCTGACCCTGAAGACTTCAATCATCTAAAGTTTGGACTCTGCCTACTTCCCAAGGCCCTTAATGAACATATGTGTAGCCGTAGCTTAAAAACTTCCCCAGTTTGGGTTTCGGGGAGACACTGATTTTGAAAAAGCCCTGGTGTTCTCCTTACATGAATGGGACTCTTCCTACTGCTAAAACATGTCTGTCACACCCAGAGGATGGTATACCGTCTGATCGGGAAGAGTTTGGAAAAGGCATCTCATCTCCTCATCTCCTGGTGCTCGGGTTCACCCCTCCAGCGTCTTTACTAACAGTCTCCCCACTTGGAGATGTCAGCACTGTCAACATCCTGTTGCGTACAGTTTGGAATTTGTCCAGAGGATGAAGCGGAAGGATGAGGAACAATGAGAGACAAGTCCTAGGTGTTCAGACAGGCACATGTCACTCTAATTTCCAATCAGGAAGACGAATTGACCAAAGGCTAGGGTTGCCCATGGAAACAGTATAGGGCTTGAGGAAATCCCGCTGCTTTGTGACCAGTTCCCATAAACACAAGTTGAACAATGGAACTCAGGGGCAGTAAAATTCACAAAACTGCAGAGTTGAAAATATCCATCACTGAAAAATGTCTTGAGGAAAGTCAGAGAAAAGGACTTGTAAGCAAGGGAGAATGGCAGGAAAGGGATTTGAGGAGGTAGAAAGGACTCGCCATTAAGCACAAGAAAAGGAGCTGAACATTGCCAACATTGCAGTTGGCCAAAAAGGGTGTATGCGTTTTTTTCTGTATATATTCAAGAAAAGGGCATACACTTTTTTAGCCAACCAAACAGGTGGGCACTGGAAGTCAATACTACAAAAGATATCACTTCGCATCAGTCAGAAGAGCCATCCTCATAAAGCGTAAACAACAGAAATGCAGGACAGGGCAACGAGAAGAGGGAGCCCTGTGAGACTTATAGTGGAAATGTATATTGCCAACGGCCATTCTGGAGAAGTGTATTGTGTTTACTAAAGCATCTAAAAAATGAGCTACAGAGCATAGGGCACTTGCACTCATGGGCGTATATCTTGGGAAAAACAAAAATCGAGAGGACACAGGCACCCCAATGTTTACCCCCTCTCTGTTTAAAAGATCCTCGACTAGGATATAACTTAAATGTCTCTGGAGGGAAAAAATGGATAGAGATGTGGTACTTAGGTAGAGTGGAATATTATTCAGCCTGGAAATCAATGAAATATGGCCAGTTGTAACAACTCCGGAGGAGTTACGTATGATCATTCTAAGTGACAGAATTCAAAAAGAAAAAGACACATATCATAAGATATCACTTAAAGGTGGAATCCAAAATGGCTACACATGAAATAAATTACAAAACAAAAACATAGTCAAATATGTAGAAAACACGCATAAGGCTGCTAAACGGGAAAGGTGGGGAGGGGTGAGGCATCATCCAGGAGGTTGAAATTAGCAAAGATACCATTCCAAATACCAAACTGATAATCAACAAGGCCTACACGGTAGCTAAAAGAACTGCACTCAGCACACTCAAGTCACCGGAAAAGAATATATACGACTGGTAAGAATCTGAAAAAGAATTTATTGATGACTCTCTGTACGTGAATCAAGTGGATGTACAGCAGCAAGAAACAGAGCTTTGAAAATCAGCTGTAACCAATATAGTAATAAATTGAAAAAAATAAACGACAGAGAGACAGAGAAAACCTCTTACAACTTTTCCTCAGGGACAGTGATGCAACATGGATTGAACACACCTAGACCCACAGCAGGATGAGACATAAGGCTGGAAACTGTTTGCGCTAAGAGAAATGTGAGGTTGGGTGAGGAAATGCACACCCTTTAAAGTAATACTACCTGGTACCCATTCAATGGGTCCCAAATCTGCAGGTTCAAGGGATCTTCCTACAGCTAAAACATGCATGGAAAACCCAGAGGACTGTACACCATGTGATCGGGAGATGTGTCTAAAATGCACCTCATTTATCCTCTCCTGGTGCTCCTGTTCACCATTCCAGCCATGTTACTTAGAATCTCCCCACTTGGAGAATCAGCACATTTAAACTTCTGTTTCACACATTTTGCAAATTGTGAGGAGGATGAACGGAAAGAGGGGGAACCAATGAGAGAATAGTTGTAGGGGTTTGGACGGGCACATATCACTCTAATTTCCCATTAAGAATAAGAATTAAAGAAAGGCTCAGCCTGCCTCGCCGGAGCCAAAATAGAGCCTGAAGCCATCCTGCGGGTTTGAGGCCAGCTCACAAAAGAACAACTTAAAAAATGGAGCTCAGGGTCACTGCAATTCACAAACCTGCAGAGTTATAAATGAAAACTAACGTCCAAAAATATGTTGAGGTAAGGCAAAGAAGAGGATCTGAATGCAAGACAGAATTGCAAGAAACAGATTTCAAGAGATAGATTGGACTCGTCTTTAACGCACATGAAAAGCGGCAGAATTTCGACAATGATGCAGTTGGCCCAAAAGGGCGTATGTGTTTTTTCCTGATTATATCCAGGAAAAAACGCATACGCACTTTATGGGCAACGAAGCAAGCAAGCAATGCAAATGTGCACAACAAAGAAGTCTCACTTCCCACCGGTCAAAAGGGCCATCCTAAAAAAGTGTAAAAACCAGAAATGCAGGACAGGCCATGGAGAACAGGGAGCCTTTATACGCTGATGGGCAGTGTGTGAACTGCCGAGAGCCACTCTGGAGAAGTGTATGGTGGTTCCTAAATCATCTAAAAAACAGAGCTACAGAGCATAGGACACTTCCAATCATGGGAGTATATCTAGGGAAGTCTAAAAATCAACAAGACACAAGCACACCACAGTTTAGGGCTACTCTGTTTACAAGAACCTCAACTTCAGTACACCTTAAATATCCCAGGAAAGAGAACAATGGATAAAGAAGATGTGGTACTTATGTACAATGGAATATCTCTTCACCATGAAATCAATGTAATAAGGCTAGTAGAAGGATAAAGAGTGGATTTAGGTCCGATAATACTACTTGAAATAAGTCAAACAGAAAAAGAAACATATCATAAGATATCACTTATAGAGGGAGGGTAAATATGGCTGCACAAGAAATGAATTACAGAACAGAACAGTGTCTCACATTTAGAAAACACACTTATGTCAGCTTAAGGGGAAAGGAGAGGTGGGGTGATGCATAAAACCAGAGTTTGAAATTAGCACAGATACCGTTCAATAAACCAAATAGGTATTAGACAAGATCTACACCTTGCTCAATGAACTGGCCTCAACACACCCTATACACCGCAGAGAAATATATCTGAGTAATAAGAATCTTAAAACCCATGTATTGATATATCTCCATAAGGGAATCAAGTGTGTGCAGAGCGGCACAAACACAGCAGTGAAAATGAGCTAAACCCCATTATAGAAATAAATTTTAAAAACAAAACGCTGAAACAATGAAAGAGAGAAAAATTCTTACAAAATTCGCTCAGGGGATGTGATGCAACCTGGATTGACCACATATAAACCCACAGCTGGATAAGACATAAGGCTGGACACTTGGGGCTGAGAGGATTGGTGAGCTTTGGTGAGCAACTGCCGAAAGTTTAATGCAATACTTCATGCTACTCAGTCCAAGGGTCCCAACACTCCAGGTTGAAGGGAATCTTCCTACAGCTAAACCATGCTTGGGAAACCCAGTGACTGGTATACCATATGATCGGGAAAGGTTTCTAAAACGCACCTCATTTTTCCTCTCCTGGGGCTCCGGATCGACATTCCAGCTGCTTTACTAACAACATCCCCACATGGAGTCAATGCCTTTAAGTTCTGGTATCGCACAGTCTGCAGTTAGTGCAGAGGATGAATGGGAATAGGGGGAACCAGTGAGAAACTAGCTGTAGCGGTTTCAATGGGCACATGTCACTCTAATGTCACATCAGTAAGAAGAATTAACCAAAGGCACAGCAAGGTGCCCCAGAAGAAAAATAGGGCTTCAAGGAATCCTGTGGTTATGGGGCAAGACCACAAAAATAAGAGCTGAAAAATGGAGCTAAGGGCCACTGCAATTCAAAAATCTGCAGAGTTATAAAGGCCAACTATTTTCAAAAAATATATTGAGGTAAGGCTATGAAGAGGCAATGAAAGCAAGGCAGAATTGCAGGAAACCAATTTCAGGAGGTAGACTGGAATTGCATTGAAAACATACGAAGAGAGTCAGAACCTCGACAATGATGCACTTGGCCAAAAAGGGCGTATGCAATTTTTCCTGAATATATTCAGGAAAAAATGCATACGCAATTTTTGGCCAACCAAGCAAGCTTGCAAAGGAAATCGGCACTACAATGAAGTCTCACTTCCCCCCGGTCAAAAGGGCCATCTGAAAAAAGTGTAAAATCCAGAAAGGCAGGACAGGCCATGGAGAACTGGGAGCCTTGTTATGCTGATGAGCGGGATGTAAATTGCCAACAGCCACTCCGGAGAAGTGTATGGTGTTTCCTGAAACATCTAAAAAACAAAGCAACAGAGCCTAGCGCACTTCACTTATGGTCCTATAGCTTAGGGAAATTAAAATCAAAAAGACACAGCCACCCCAAAGTTTGGGACGCCTCTGTTTACAAGAACCTCGTTTACAGTACAAGTTCAATATCGCAGAAAGTGAAAAATGGGTAAAGAACTTGTGGTATTTACTTACAAAGCAATATCACTCAGCAATGAAATCTATGTCATCAGGCCCTTAGTAGCACAATGAGTGGATTCAGGTAGGATGATTCTAACTGAAATAAGTCACACAGAAAAAGAAACATCATAAGATATCAGTAATACACGGAATGTAAACTTGGCTACACAGGAACTGAATTACAGAACAGAACAGGGTCTCAAATTTAGAAAACCAACTTATGCTTGCTTAAGGGGAAAGGTGAGTTGGGGTGCTGCATAAAACCAGAGATTGAAATGAGCACAGATAAAGTTCCTTAAGCCAAATATGGAATAGACAAGAGCTACTCCTTGCTCAACGAAATGGACTCAACACCCCATATTAAACGCCTAAGAATGTACCTGACTAGTAAGTATCTTAAAACCTATGGATTGCTATGTCTCCAAAAGAGAATCAAGCATGTGTACAGGGACATAAACGCAGCAGTGATAGGATTGGAGAGGTTCGGTGAGCAAATGAAGACCCTTTGAAGTCATATTGCATGGTACCCATTCCACGGGTTTCAACTACCCAGGTTTAAGGTATTCTTCCTTCAGCTAAAACATGCATGTGGAACCTAGAGTATGATCAACCATGTGATCGGGAGACATGTCTCAGTTTTCGTACCCTGGTACTCGGGTGCAACATTCCAGATGCTTTACTAACACTCTCCCGACTTGGAGAGTCAGTCCCTTTAACCTCCTGTTTGGCCCAGTTTGCAATTTCTGCAGAAGATGAACAGGAATAGCGAGAACCAATGAGAGACTAGCTGGAGGTGTCTGGACGGGCAAATTTAACTCTCATTTCCCACCAGGAAGAGGAATTAACCAAAGGCTCAGCGTGCCGTGCCAGAACCAGATTAGGGCCTGAAGCCATCCTGCGGTGTTGCGGCCAGCTCACAAGAAAGCGAGTTGAAGAAAGGAGCTCAGGGGCACTGTAATTCACAAACCTGCAGAGTTATAAATGACAGCTATTGTCCAAAAATATATTGAAGTAAGGCTGCCAAAAGGACTTGAAAGCGGGGCAGAATTGCAGGAAACCGATTTCAGGAGGTAGACTGGAATTGCATCGAAAGCATAGGAAAAGCGGCAGAGCGTCCACAATGATGCACTTGGCCAAAAAGGGTGTATGCTTTTTTTCCTGAATATATTCAGGAAAAAAAGCATACACCCTTTTTGGCCAACCAAGCAAGCTTGCAAAGGAAATCTGCACTACAATGAAGTCTCAGTTCATCCCGGTCAAAAGGGCCATCTGAAAAAAGTGTAAAATCCAGAAAGGCAGAACAGGCCACGGAGAACTGGGAGCCTTGTTATGCTGATGGGCGGGATGTAAATTCCCAACAGCCGCTCTGTAGAAGTGTATGGTGTTTCCTGAAACATCTAAAAAACAAAGCAACAGAGCCTAGGGCACTTCCACTTATGGTCGTATAGCTTAGGGAAATTAAAATCAAAAAGACACAGCCACCCCAAAATTTGGGACGGCTCTTTTTACAGGAATCTCTTCTGCGGCACAAGTTAAATATCCCAGAGAGCAAATAATGGATAAAGAAGTTGCGGTACTTATGTACAACAGAATACCACTCAGCAATTAAATCTATGTCACCAGGCCCGTACCAGCATAATGAGTGGATTGAGGCACGATGATTCTAAGTGAAATAAGTCACACAGAAAAAGAAACATCATAAGGTATCACTAATACACGGAATGTGAACTTGGCTACACATGAACTGAATTACAAAACAGAACAGGGTCTCAAATTTAGAAAACCAACTTATGCTTGCTTAAGGGGGAAGGTGAGTTGGGGTGCTGCATAAAAGCAGAGTTTGAAATTAGCACAGATACCGTTCCATAAGCCAAATATGTAATAGACAAGACCTACCCCTTGCTCAACGAAATGGATTCAACAATGAGGTATCACCTCACACCTGGTAGAATAGGCATCATAGAAAATCTACAAACAAAAAATGCTGGAAAGGGTGTGGAGAAAAGGAACCCTCTTCCACTATTGTTGGGAATATAAATTGATACAGTCATTATGGAGAACAATATGGAATTTCTTAAGAAACTAACAATAGAATTACCATATGATACAGCAATCCCAGTACTGGACATATACCCAGACGAAACCATAAATCAAAAAGAGTCATTCACCGCAATGTTCATTGCATCACTATTTACAATATCGAGGTAACGGAAGCAACCTAAATGCCCACAGACAGACGAATGCATAAAGCTGTGGTACATATATAAAATGGAATATTACTAAGCCATGAAAAGGAATGAAATTGGGTCATTTGTAGAGACGTCGATGGATCTAGAGACTGTCATACAGAGTGAAGTAAGTCAGAAAGAGAAAAACAAATCTTGTATATTCATGCATATATGTGGAACCTAGAAAAACTGTACAGATTAACCATTTTGCAAGGCATAAATAGAGCAACAGATGTAGACAACAAACGTATGGACAACAAGGGGGGAAAGCTGTTGGGGGGGTGGTGGTGGGAGGAGTTGAGAGACTGGGATTGGCATGTATACATTTATATGTATAAAATAGATAACCAATAAGAACCTGCTGTATAAAAATATAAAATAAAATTCAAAATTAAAAAGAAATAAAATTTAAAAAATAAAACAGAAAAAACAATTATTCCCTGCACATACATGTATTTATATGAATAAATTATTTCCATGCTTATATCTGTAAATACAAAAAAGAGGAATAAAATCTACCTTGAACCAAAAACGAAAAAGAGAAAAAAACACAGAACCCACCAGTTACACAGAGGAAAACCGTATCAGGGCACTTGCTCCAGTTGTAAACAATTCTGAAGTTGGTCAGTGGTGGGGAATCGTCTCCCATTCAGCCAGCAGCCCCCACGCAACAAGCGTCCTCATTGCAAAGCTGGGGCACCGTGCCGAGGCATCTGTGAGTAAACGTGAGCTGAGCCCCAGGCCAGTTGCTGCTGAACTATTCCCACCCGTCCCAGGTAAAACACCTGAATATATACAAGGACTTGAAAGCCTAGAGGAAGGGCCATAGAGCCACACGAGTGACAGCATGCCGGCCGACTTGGTGCCTGCAGGCCAGCCAGGATGGTCCTGGCCCTGGGTGCTCTTCTGGAAGATTTCCATTTCCCTGCCTGAGATACCCGTCCTGTCCCTGCCCCCACTGCTTTTTTCCTTCCTCACCTCTGCCCAGGGAGAAATTCCAGCAGCAGGTATGGGTGACACATCCTCTTCTTTAGCAGGTGGCAGCCTGGCAACTGCTGCAGAAAGTCCAGCAGAGCCCCACTCACACTGGGCCACCCACAAAGCCGTGGCCTCTCACTCCCTCCCACCAGCCCAGCCCCGAGACTGCTGACAGGGCAGAGAAAATGGCGTCAGGCACGGCTGCAGGGGCTCTTGCTGCCTGGAGTGGTATTTATATTGATCTCAACCCAGGCACACCTGGGGAGGGCTGGCCGGCACGGTAAGGCTGCCCAGGTCAGCCAATCATCACCCCTCAGGGGCTCACAGTTGCAGAAAATGGAACTTGCTGAACCGGCCAGGTCCAAGGAACAGGTGTGGGCTCCTGAGAGTCAGGATAGACAAGGGGCTGCAGCTTTGGCTTGTTTTCTAATCATTTTATCTGGCCCATGAGTGGGAGACAACTTCAAGAAAACCATCTCCTAATGAGAGGAACCCAGGAGTCAGGGAGAGGAGGGGTGGGTGGTGGTTGGAGACAGAGGCCTGGTGCCCCGGGTGCACTGGAAGTCTCTGGAAGACCAGGTGGAGGGAGGCCTCACGGAGTGATGCCCAGGGTCACAGACCTGTCGCAGCTGCTGTTTGTTAGTTCAAGTCCTGCTCTGAGGTGCTCTGTGTCAGCTCTGAGCGACAGGTGAGCTGGGGGTGCTCTGCAATGAGGGCTATGTGCACGGTTCCTGTGTGCCCAGCCCTGCCACGGTACCTGCAAGGGTAGCTCTGTATCCTGGGAGGGGCCTGATCACAAGAGCCCCGTGGGCTGGGGTGGGGGTGGGGTACCTGCCCAGGTGAGCTCCATATTCTGCGATTGGTCTGACCACGAGAGCCCCATGGGCTGCTGGGGACCTGGTAAAGGATGTCAGGACAGTCAGTGAAGCCACCGAGGATATACCTCCAGTTGCTCCTAATTCCTACACCCTGCTGGTCATTCTACCAACCACCAGGACATGGTATTCTGTATTAGTCTTCAATGATGCCTTCTTTTGTATTCCATTAGTCCCAGAGTCACAAGAAATTTTGGCTTGTGAGTGGCAGGACTCAACATACAACTAAAACAATACTTCCGGGCCGTCTGGCCCCAAGGGTGCAAAAATTCCCACACCGTCTTTGGGGAAAGCTTAGCTAAAGACCTAAAAGTTCTACCTCTGGAAAAGGAAACCCTCCTTCAATATGCAGACGACATTCTGATCGCCAGCCCTACTAAGGAGGCCTCTGAACTACCAAGCCAATAAAGGATAGAAGTTGTCCAAGAAAAAGCTCAAATATCACAGACTGCGGTGACCTGCCTGGGCTTCATTCTCACACAAGGTCAGAGAAGCCCATCCCAGGAAAGGGAAGAAACCATTTTCAGCCTTACCCCTTTCTAAAACTAGAAGACAGCTTAGGGGTTCCTGGGGAGGCCAGGGTTTGCTGCTTCTGGATCCCTAACTACAGTCTACTAGCTGGGCCTCTATATGAAACACTGAAAGGAAAAGATGATGATCCTTTTGAATAGAATCCAGAAGTGGCCTTTCAAGAATGGAAAGAGCAGTCAATTCAGACCCTTGCCCTGGAACTCCCTAATTTAGCTAAACCCTTTGACCTTTACATTCCCGGTGAAAGGTGAATCGCCATTGGAGAATTAGTGCAAAAACTGGGACCACTTGAAATGGAACAATGCAAGAATGCCATCCAGGTAGGATAAACTACGGTCACTAAGGAGCTTGGCCCACTGCCACATCTGGCCAAGATACTGGCGGTATCTAAAAACCTGGAAATCAGCAGCCCAAAAGGCCACCTCCCTCCTAAGGGAAAAGGACCCCACGTGGTGATCCTAACCACCAACCATGCCCTGAAGTTGCAGGGTTCGCTCCGTGGGCACACCGACCTCGAGTGAGGAGGCCCTCCAACTCCAACATCCAGAGAGATAACCGGGGGCAACAGGGCACCATGACGACTCGTGTGAACATCACTTGACCTGGAGTTTCTCTCATAAAACAACAAGAGTGTGTCCCAAAAGAGTAGACTACTGCTTGCAGGACTTACTGCACCCAGAGGGGAGCTAATAATCTTGGCGGGGGAACAGTATACCACACTGTCACCATAGAAAAGCCTACAGACACCGTGATGATGGTGGCCAATAAGACCGGCTGGACTCCTGTTTACTTCAAAAGGCTGTTGACTCAGTAGCCATCATGGTCCTTATCACCACTGACCCTGGACTGTCTGGGAGTTGAGCGGGCAGGGCTCTGACACCTGGTGCTGTTTGTACGTTAATTCAGGGGCCTAATTGAAGAAAGCGCAGACTACTGGTCAGAGCATCTAGGCTGGCAGAAACGGTCAGCCTAAGGTGGCCGAATAAATGTGGGGCGGGGTGAAACCGGCCCCCACAGCGTCTCTGCACATCTCTTTCCTGGACCCTTAAAGGTCATTAGAATCTATAACACTTCCAATGCTGGTGCTCAGGTGGACGAGCAGGGAGGCAGGGGTCCTGGGGACAATCAACGTCACCGGGAGGCTGCTGGGGAGAAGCTCTGACCCTCGCCCCAGGGTATGAGGGCTCCCAACTCAGCACTCAGCAGTTACAGAAGAAGGGTCTGCACCCTCAGCACTCCAAGAATGAGGAACGGGACAAAAGGCAGAGGAGGGGTTTGTCCCCAGCAAAGCCCATTAAAAATCCCTGGGAGATAAAAATAGAATCTGGGCAATAAAGTCAAGTCTAACCTTTTTTATCCTTTGTGCTTTGTCTAATTTCACGTGCTCCTAGGGTCCCGCATGCAGAGGTTCCACACCCGGCACTTCAGACCAGATTTCCTAGTGCAGAATGGCTGGGTCGACACCTCAGCTCCTGGGGCCCAGTGCAGACTCCACGATATAGAGCCTGAGCTACAGCCAACCCGGCCCTCGAGAGCTCCGCCGCCTCCCTCCCTCCCACTGACTCTGACAGGATCTCTACACAGCAGCCCAGCCCACAGCCCACGGGGTAGTGCATGCTCTCACCTCTCCATTCTCTGATCAAAATATAAAGTTTCCTTTGCTTGTGAACCAAACTCAGTCTCGATCTTTTGGCCCCAATGACACTGGGCAGGGGGACACTTGTTGGGGTCCACTCTGGAGGATCAGTAACAGAAATTGAGACTATTGTAACCTCAATGAACAGATGTGTGAGCCAAACTGTAGTTAACATAGAACAGTGTATAAGGCTCGGGTAAAATAAGATGTTTCTAACACTTCCATTTGATATTTCCATCACTTTTTATAAGCAAGTTCAGTGAAAAGGTTTGTCTTATTTGTCAGGTCAATATTAGAGAAACGAAGTGATTTCTTTCCAAGGATGTACATCTAATAATCTTGGTTAAACCTTCAATCTTGTTTTAAATGCTTTTCCATTGAAAATGATACCTCTCTTTCAGCTCCCCCATTTCTGAGAAGTATAAAATCTTATAATTTATTATTACCAAAGGGGAAAGGTGGGAGGAGGGATAAATTAACAGTTTGGAATTAACACATACACACTGCTATGTATAAAACAGATCATCAACAAGGAACTACTGTATAGCACAGGGAACTACACTCAACATTTTGCAATAACCTATAAGGGGAAATAATCTGAAAAAGAATAGATATTTTTATTGACATCATCTATCAATGATAGTTAAAGTGTAGCCTAAGGGAAGCTGGTGGTGAGTGCTTCTGACCCTGAAGACTTCAATCATCTAAAGTTTGGACTCTGCCTACTTCCCAAGGCCCTTAATGAACATATGTGTAGCCGTAGCTTAAAAACTTCCCCAGTTTGGGTTTCGGGGAGACACTGATTTTGAAAAAGCCCTGGTGTTCTCCTTACATGAATGGGACTCTTCCTACTGCTAAAACATGTCTGTCACACCCAGAGGATGGTATACCGTCTGATCGGGAAGAGTTTGGAAAAGGCATCTCATCTCCTCATCTCCTGGTGCTCGGGTTCACCCCTCCAGCGTCTTTACTAACAGTCTCCCCACTTGGAGATGTCAGCACTGTCAACATCCTGTTGCGTACAGTTTGGAATTTGTCCAGAGGATGAAGCGGAAGGATGAGGAACAATGAGAGACAAGTCCTAGGTGTTCAGACAGGCACATGTCACTCTAATTTCCAATCAGGAAGACGAATTGACCAAAGGCTAGGGTTGCCCATGGAAACAGTATAGGGCTTGAGGAAATCCCGCTGCTTTGTGACCAGTTCCCATAAACACAAGTTGAACAATGGAACTCAGGGGCAGTAAAATTCACAAAACTGCAGAGTTGAAAATATCCATCACTGAAAAATGTCTTGAGGAAAGTCAGAGAAAAGGACTTGTAAGCAAGGGAGAATGGCAGGAAAGGGATTTGAGGAGGTAGAAAGGACTCGCCATTAAGCACAAGAAAAGGAGCTGAACATTGCCAACATTGCAGTTGGCCAAAAAGGGTGTATGCGTTTTTTTCTGTATATATTCAAGAAAAGGGCATACACTTTTTTAGCCAACCAAACAGGTGGGCACTGGAAGTCAATACTACAAAAGATATCACTTCGCATCAGTCAGAAGAGCCATCCTCATAAAGCGTAAACAACAGAAATGCAGGACAGGGCAACGAGAAGAGGGAGCCCTGTGAGACTTATAGTGGAAATGTATATTGCCAACGGCCATTCTGGAGAAGTGTATTGTGTTTACTAAAGCATCTAAAAAATGAGCTACAGAGCATAGGGCACTTGCACTCATGGGCGTATATCTTGGGAAAAACAAAAATCGAGAGGACACAGGCACCCCAATGTTTACCCCCTCTCTGTTTAAAAGATCCTCGACTAGGATATAACTTAAATGTCTCTGGAGGGAAAAAATGGATAGAGATGTGGTACTTAGGTAGAGTGGAATATTATTCAGCCTGGAAATCAATGAAATATGGCCAGTTGTAACAACTCCGGAGGAGTTACGTATGATCATTCTAAGTGACAGAATTCAAAAAGAAAAAGACACATATCATAAGATATCACTTAAAGGTGGAATCCAAAATGGCTACACATGAAATAAATTACAAAACAAAAACATAGTCAAATATGTAGAAAACACGCATAAGGCTGCTAAACGGGAAAGGTGGGGAGGGGTGAGGCATCATCCAGGAGGTTGAAATTAGCAAAGATACCATTCCAAATACCAAACTGATAATCAACAAGGCCTACACGGTAGCTAAAAGAACTGCACTCAGCACACTCAAGTCACCGGAAAAGAATATATACGACTGGTAAGAATCTGAAAAAGAATTTATTGATGACTCTCTGTACGTGAATCAAGTGGATGTACAGCAGCAAGAAACAGAGCTTTGAAAATCAGCTGTAACCAATATAGTAATAAATTGAAAAAAATAAACGACAGAGAGACAGAGAAAACCTCTTACAACTTTTCCTCAGGGACAGTGATGCAACATGGATTGAACACACCTAGACCCACAGCAGGATGAGACATAAGGCTGGAAACTGTTTGCGCTAAGAGAAATGTGAGGTTGGGTGAGGAAATGCACACCCTTTAAAGTAATACTACCTGGTACCCATTCAATGGGTCCCAAATCTGCAGGTTCAAGGGATCTTCCTACAGCTAAAACATGCATGGAAAACCCAGAGGACTGTACACCATGTGATCGGGAGATGTGTCTAAAATGCACCTCATTTATCCTCTCCTGGTGCTCCTGTTCACCATTCCAGCCATGTTACTTAGAATCTCCCCACTTGGAGAATCAGCACATTTAAACTTCTGTTTCACACATTTTGCAAATTGTGAGGAGGATGAACGGAAAGAGGGGGAACCAATGAGAGAATAGTTGTAGGGGTTTGGATGGGCACATATCACTCTAATTTCCCATTAAGAATAAGAATTAAAGAAAGGCTCAGCCTGCCTCGCCGGAGCCAAAATAGAGCCTGAAGCCATCCTGCGGGTTTGAGGCCAGCTCACAAAAGAACAACTTAAAAAATGGAGCTCAGGGTCACTGCAATTCACAAACCTGCAGAGTTATAAATGAAAACTAACGTCCAAAAATATGTTGAGGTAAGGCAAAGAAGAGGATCTGAATGCAAGACAGAATTGCAAGAAACAGATTTCAAGAGATAGATTGGACTCGTCTTTAACGCACATGAAAAGCGGCAGAATTTCGACAATGATGCAGTTGGCCCAAAAGGGCGTATGTGTTTTTTCCTGATTATATCCAGGAAAAAACGCATACGCACTTTATGGGCAACGAAGCAAGCAAGCAATGCAAATGTGCACAACAAAGAAGTCTCACTTCCCACCGGTCAAAAGGGCCATCCTAAAAAAGTGTAAAAACCAGAAATGCAGGACAGGCCATGGAGAACAGGGAGCCTTTATACGCTGATGGGCAGTGTGTGAACTGCCGAGAGCCACTCTGGAGAAGTGTATGGTGGTTCCTAAATCATCTAAAAAACAGAGCTACAGAGCATAGGACACTTCCAATCATGGGAGTATATCTAGGGAAGTCTAAAAATCAACAAGACACAAGCACACCACAGTTTAGGGCTACTCTGTTTACAAGAACCTCAACTTCAGTACACCTTAAATATCCCAGGAAAGAGAACAATGGATAAAGAAGATGTGGTACTTATGTACAATGGAATATCTCTTCACCATGAAATCAATGTAATAAGGCTAGTAGAAGGATAAAGAGTGGATTTAGGTCCGATAATACTACTTGAAATAAGTCAAACAGAAAAAGAAACATATCATAAGATATCACTTATAGAGGGAGGGTAAATATGGCTGCACAAGAAATGAATTACAGAACAGAACAGTGTCTCACATTTAGAAAACACACTTATGTCAGCTTAAGGGGAAAGGAGAGGTGGGGTGATGCATAAAACCAGAGTTTGAAATTAGCACAGATACCGTTCAATAAACCAAATAGGTATTAGACAAGATCTACACCTTGCTCAATGAACTGGCCTCAACACCCCCTATACACCGCAGAGAAATATATCTGAGTAATAAGAATCTTAAAACCCATGTATTGATATATCTCCATAAGGGAATCAAGTGTGTGCAGAGCGGCACAAACACAGCAGTGAAAATGAGCTAAACCCCATTATAGAAATAAATTTTAAAAACAAAACGCTGAAACAATGAAAGAGAGAAAAATTCTTACAAAATTCGCTCAGGGGATGTGATGCAACCTGGATTGACCACATATAAACCCACAGCTGGATAAGACATAAGGCTGGACACTTGGGGCTGAGAGGATTGGTGAGCTTTGGTGAGCAACTGCCGAAAGTTTAATGCAATACTTCATGCTACTCAGTCCAAGGGTCCCAACACTCCAGGTTGAAGGGAATCTTCCTACAGCTAAACCATGCTTGGGAAACCCAGTGACTGGTATACCATATGATCGGGAAAGGTTTCTAAAACGCACCTCATTTTTCCTCTCCTGGGGCTCCGGATCGACATTCCAGCTGCTTTACTAACAACATCCCCACATGGAGTCAATGCCTTTAAGTTCTGGTATCGCACAGTCTGCAGTTAGTGCAGAGGATGAATGGGAATAGGGGGAACCAGTGAGAAACTAGCTGTAGCGGTTTCAATGGGCACATGTCACTCTAATGTCACATCAGTAAGAAGAATTAACCAAAGGCACAGCAAGGTGCCCCAGAAGAAAAATAGGGCTTCAAGGAATCCTGTGGTTATGGGGCAAGACCACAAAAATAAGAGCTGAAAAATGGAGCTAAGGGCCACTGCAATTCAAAAATCTGCAGAGTTATAAAGGCCAACTATTTTCAAAAAATATATTGAGGTAAGGCTATGAAGAGGCAATGAAAGCAAGGCAGAATTGCAGGAAACCAATTTCAGGAGGTAGACTGGAATTGCATTGAAAACATACGAAGAGAGTCAGAACCTCGACAATGATGCATTTGGCCAAAAAGGGCGTATGCAATTTTTCCTGAATATATTCAGGAAAAAATGCATACGCAATTTTTGGCCAACCAAGCAAGCTTGCAAAGGAAATCGGCACTACAATGAAGTCTCACTTCCCCCCGGTCAAAAGGGCCATCTGAAAAAAGTGTAAAATCCAGAAAGGCAGGACAGGCCATGGAGAACTGGGAGCCTTGTTATGCTGATGAGCGGGATGTAAATTGCCAACAGCCACTCCGGAGAAGTGTATGGTGTTTCCTGAAACATCTAAAAAACAAAGCAACAGAGCCTAGCGCACTTCACTTATGGTCCTATAGCTTAGGGAAATTAAAATCAAAAAGACACAGCCACCCCAAAGTTTGGGACGCCTCTGTTTACAAGAACCTCGTTTACAGTACAAGTTCAATATCGCAGAAAGTGAAAAATGGGTAAAGAACTTGTGGTATTTACTTACAAAGCAATATCACTCAGCAATGAAATCTATGTCATCAGGCCCTTAGTAGCACAATGAGTGGATTCAGGTAGGATGATTCTAACTGAAATAAGTCACACAGAAAAAGAAACATCATAAGATATCAGTAATACACGGAATGTAAACTTGGCTACACAGGAACTGAATTACAGAACAGAACAGGGTCTCAAATTTAGAAAACCAACTTATGCTTGCTTAAGGGGAAAGGTGAGTTGGGGTGCTGCATAAAACCAGAGATTGAAATGAGCACAGATAAAGTTCCTTAAGCCAAATATGGAATAGACAAGAGCTACTCCTTGCTCAACGAAATGGACTCAACACCCCATATTAAACGCCTAAGAATGTACCTGACTAGTAAGTATCTTAAAACCTATGGATTGCTATGTCTCCAAAAGAGAGTCAAGCATGTGTACAGGGACATAAACGCAGCAGTGATAGGATTGGAGAGGTTCGGTGAGCAAATGAAGACCCTTTGAAGTCATATTGCATGGTACCCATTCCACGGGTTTCAACTACCCAGGTTTAAGGTATTCTTCCTTCAGCTAAAACATGCATGTGGAACCTAGAGTATGATCAACCATGTGATCGGGAGACATGTCTCAGTTTTCGTACCCTGGTACTCGGGTGCAACATTCCAGATGCTTTACTAACACTCTCCCGACTTGGAGAGTCAGTCCCTTTAACCTCCTGTTTGGCCCAGTTTGCAATTTCTGCAGAAGATGAACAGGAATAGCGAGAACCAATGAGAGACTAGCTGGAGGTGTCTGGACGGGCAAATTTAACTCTCATTTCCCACCAGGAAGAGGAATTAACCAAAGGCTCAGCGTGCCGTGCCAGAACCAGATTAGGGCCTGAAGCCATCCTGCGGTGTTGCGGCCAGCTCACAAGAAAGCGAGTTGAAGAAAGGAGCTCAGGGGCACTGTAATTCACAAACCTGCAGAGTTATAAATGACAGCTATTGTCCAAAAATATATTGAAGTAAGGCTGCCAAGAGGACTTGAAAGCGGGGCAGAATTGCAGGAAACCGATTTCAGGAGGTAGACTGGAATTGCATCGAAAGCATAGGAAAAGCGGCAGAGCGTCCACAATGATGCACTTGGCCAAAAAGGGTGTATGCTTTTTTTCCTGAATATATTCAGGAAAAAAAGCATACACCCTTTTTGGCCAACCAAGCAAGCTTGCAAAGGAAATCTGCACTACAATGAAGTCTCAGTTCATCCCGGTCAAAAGGGCCATCTGAAAAAAGTGTAAAATCCAGAAAGGCAGAACAGGCCACGGAGAACTGGGAGCCTTGTTATGCTGATGGGCGGGATGTAAATTCCCAACAGCCGCTCTGTAGAAGTGTATGGTGTTTCCTGAAACATCTAAAAAACAAAGCAACAGAGCCTAGGGCACTTCCACTTATGGTCGTATAGCTTAGGGAAATTAAAATCAAAAAGACACAGCCACCCCAAAATTTGGGACGGCTCTTTTTACAGGAATCTCTTCTGCGGCACAAGTTAAATATCCCAGAGAGCAAATAATGGATAAAGAAGTTGCGGTACTTATGTACAACAGAATACCACTCAGCAATTAAATCTATGTCACCAGGCCCGTACCAGCATAATGAGTGGATTGAGGCACGATGATTCTAAGTGAAATAAGTCACACAGAAAAAGAAACATCATAAGGTATCACTAATACACGGAATGTGAACTTGGCTACACATGAACTGAATTACAAAACAGAACAGGGTCTCAAATTTAGAAAACCAACTTATGCTTGCTTAAGGGGGAAGGTGAGTTGGGGTGCTGCATAAAAGCAGAGTTTGAAATTAGCACAGATACCGTTCCATAAGCCAAATATGTAATAGACAAGACCTACCCCTTGCTCAACGAAATGGATTCAACAATGAGGTATCACCTCACACCTGGTAGAATAGGCATCATAGAAAATCTACAAACAAAAAATGCTGGAAAGGGTGTGGAGAAAAGGAACCCTCTTCCACTATTGTTGGGAATATAAATTGATACAGTCATTATGGAGAACAATATGGAATTTCTTAAGAAACTAACAATAGAATTACCATATGATACAGCAATCCCAGTACTGGACATATACCCAGACGAAACCATAAATCAAAAAGAGTCATTCACCGCAATGTTCATTGCATCACTATTTACAATATCGAGGTAACGGAAGCAACCTAAATGCCCACAGACAGACGAATGCATAAAGCTGTGGTACATATATAAAATGGAATATTACTAAGCCATGAAAAGGAATGAAATTGGGTCATTTGTAGAGACGTCGATGGATCTAGAGACTGTCATACAGAGTGAAGTAAGTCAGAAAGAGAAAAACAAATCTTGTATATTCATGCATATATGTGGAACCTAGAAAAACTGTACAGATTAACCATTTTGCAAGGCATAAATAGAGCAACAGATGTAGACAACAAACGTATGGACAACAAGGGGGGAAAGCTGTTGGGGGGGTGGTGGTGGGAGGAGTTGAGAGACTGGGATTGGCATGTATACATTTATATGTATAAAATAGATAACCAATAAGAACCTGCTGTATAAAAATATAAAATAAAATTCAAAATTAAAAAGAAATAAAATTTAAAAAATAAAACAGAAAAAACAATTATTCCCTGCACATACATGTATTTATATGAATAAATTATTTCCATGCTTATATCTGTAAATACAAAAAAGAGGAATAAAATCTACCTTGAACCAAAAACGAAAAAGAGAAAAAAACACAGAACCCACCAGTTACACAGAGGAAAACCGTATCAGGGCACTTGCTCCAGTTGTAAACAATTCTGAAGTTGGTCAGTGGTGGGGAATCGTCTCCCATTCAGCCAGCAGCCCCCACGCAACAAGCGTCCTCATTGCAAAGCTGGGGCACCGTGCCGAGGCATCTGTGAGTAAACGTGAGCTGAGCCCCAGGCCAGTTGCTGCTGAACTATTCCCACCCGTCCCAGGTAAAACACCTGAATATATACAAGGACTTGAAAGCCTAGAGGAAGGGCCATAGAGCCACACGAGTGACAGCATGCCGGCCGACTTGGTGCCTGCAGGCCAGCCAGGATGGTCCTGGCCCTGGGTGCTCTTCTGGAAGATTTCCATTTCCCTGCCTGAGATACCCGTCCTGTCCCTGCCCCCACTGCTTTTTTCCTTCCTCACCTCTGCCCAGGGAGAAATTCCAGCAGCAGGTATGGGTGACACATCCTCTTCTTTAGCAGGTGGCAGCCTGGCAACTGCTGCAGAAAGTCCAGCAGAGCCCCACTCACACTGGGCCACCCACAAAGCCGTGGCCTCTCACTCCCTCCCACCAGCCCAGCCCCGAGACTGCTGACAGGGCAGAGAAAATGGCGTCAGGCACGGCTGCAGGGGCTCTTGCTGCCTGGAGTGGTATTTATATTGATCTCAACCCAGGCACACCTGGGGAGGGCTGGCCGGCACGGTAAGGCTGCCCAGGTCAGCCAATCATCACCCCTCAGGGGCTCACAGTTGCAGAAAATGGAACTTGCTGAACCGGCCAGGTCCAAGGAACAGGTGTGGGCTCCTGAGAGTCAGGATAGACAAGGGGCTGCAGCTTTGGCTTGTTTTCTAATCATTTTATCTGGCCCATGAGTGGGAGACAACTTCAAGAAAACCATCTCCTAATGAGAGGAACCCAGGAGTCAGGGAGAGGAGGGGTGGGTGGTGGTTGGAGACAGAGGCCTGGTGCCCCGGGTGCACTGGAAGTCTCTGGAAGACCAGGTGGAGGGAGGCCTCACGGAGTGATGCCCAGGGTCACAGACCTGTCGCAGCTGCTGTTTGTTAGTTCAAGTCCTGCTCTGAGGTGCTCTGTGTCAGCTCTGAGCGACAGGTGAGCTGGGGGTGCTCTGCAATGAGGGCTATGTGCACGGTTCCTGTGTGCCCAGCCCTGCCACGGTACCTGCAAGGGTAGCTCTGTATCCTGGGAGGGGCCTGATCACAAGAGCCCCGTGGGCTGGGGTGGGGGTGGGGTACCTGCCCAGGTGAGCTCCATATTCTGCGATTGGTCTGACCACGAGAGCCCCATGGGCTGCTGGGGACCTGGTAAAGGATGTCAGGACAGTCAGTGAAGCCACCGAGGATATACCTCCAGTTGCTCCTAATTCCTACACCCTGCTGGTCATTCTACCAACCACCAGGACATGGTATTCTGTATTAGTCTTCAATGATGCCTTCTTTTGTATTCCATTAGTCCCAGAGTCACAAGAAATTTTGGCTTGTGAGTGGCAGGACTCAACATACAACTAAAACAATACTTCCGGGCCGTCTGGCCCCAAGGGTGCAAAAATTCCCACACCGTCTTTGGGGAAAGCTTAGCTAAAGACCTAAAAGTTCTACCTCTGGAAAAGGAAACCCTCCTTCAATATGCAGACGACATTCTGATCGCCAGCCCTACTAAGGAGGCCTCTGAACTACCAAGCCAATAAAGGATAGAAGTTGTCCAAGAAAAAGCTCAAATATCACAGACTGCGGTGACCTGCCTGGGCTTCATTCTCACACAAGGTCAGAGAAGCCCATCCCAGGAAAGGGAAGAAACCATTTTCAGCCTTACCCCTTTCTAAAACTAGAAGACAGCTTAGGGGTTCCTGGGGAGGCCAGGGTTTGCTGCTTCTGGATCCCTAACTACAGTCTACTAGCTGGGCCTCTATATGAAACACTGAAAGGAAAAGATGATGATCCTTTTGAATAGAATCCAGAAGTGGCCTTTCAAGAATGGAAAGAGCAGTCAATTCAGACCCTTGCCCTGGAACTCCCTAATTTAGCTAAACCCTTTGACCTTTACATTCCCGGTGAAAGGTGAATCGCCATTGGAGAATTAGTGCAAAAACTGGGACCACTTGAAATGGAACAATGCAAGAATGCCATCCAGGTAGGATAAACTACGGTCACTAAGGAGCTTGGCCCACTGCCACATCTGGCCAAGATACTGGCGGTATCTAAAAACCTGGAAATCAGCAGCCCAAAAGGCCACCTCCCTCCTAAGGGAAAAGGACCCCACGTGGTGATCCTAACCACCAACCATGCCCTGAAGTTGCAGGGTTCGCTCCGTGGGCACACCGACCTCGAGTGAGGAGGCCCTCCAACTCCAACATCCAGAGAGATAACCGGGGGCAACAGGGCACCATGACGACTCGTGTGAACATCACTTGACCTGGAGTTTCTCTCATAAAACAACAAGAGTGTGTCCCAAAAGAGTAGACTACTGCTTGCAGGACTTACTGCACCCAGAGGGGAGCTAATAATCTTGGCGGGGGAACAGTATACCACACTGTCACCATAGAAAAGCCTACAGACACCATGATGATGGTGGCCAATAAGACCGGCTGGACTCCTGTTTACTTCAAAAGGCTGTTGACTCAGTAGCCATCATGGTCCTTATCACCACTGACCCTGGACTGTCTGGGAGTTGAGCGGGCAGGGCTCTGACACCTGGTGCTGTTTGTACGTTAATTCAGGGGCCTAATTGAAAAAAGCACAGACTACTGGTCAGAGCATCTAGGCTGGCAGAAACGGTCAGCCTAAGGTGGCCGAACAAATGTGGGGCGGGGTGAAACCGGCCCCCACAGCGTCTCTGCACATCTCTTTCCTGGACCCTTAAAGGTCATTAGAATCTATAACACTTCCAATGCTGGTGCTCAGGTGGACGAGCAGGGAGGCAGGGGTCCTGGGGACAATCAACGTCACCGGGAGGCTGCTGGGGAGAAGCTCTGACCCTCACCCCAGGGTATGAGGGCTCCCAACTCAGCACTCAGCAGTTACAGAAGAAGGGTCTGCACCCTCAGCACTCCAAGAATGAGGAACGGGACAAAAGGCAGAGGAGGGGTTTGTCCCCAGCAAAGCCCATTAAAAATCCCTGGGAGATAAAAATAGAATCTGGGCAATAAAGTCAAGTCTAACCTTTTTTATCCTTTGTGCTTTGTCTAATTTCACGTGCTCCTAGGGTCCCGCATGCAGAGGTTCCACACCCGGCACTTCAGACCAGATTTCCTAGTGCAGAATTGCTGGGTCGACACCTCAGCTCCTGGGGCCCAGTGCAGACTCCACGATATAGAGCCTGAGCTACAGCCAACCCGGCCCTCGAGAGCTCTGCCGCCTCCCTCCCTCCCACTGACTCTGACAGGATCTCTACACAGCAGCCCAGCCCACAGCCCACGGGGTAGTGCATGCTCTCACCTCTCCATTCTCTGATCAAAATATAAAGTTTCCTTTGCTTGTGAACCGAACTCAGTCTCGATCTGTTGGCCCCAATGACACTGGGCAGGGGGACACTTGTTGGGGTCCACTCTGGAGGATCAGTAACAGAAATTGAGACTATTGTAACCTCAATGAACAGATGTGTGAGCCAAACTGTAGTTAACATAGAACAGTGTATAAGGCTCGGGTAAAATAAGATGTTTCTAACACTTCCATTTGATATTTCCATCACTTTTTATAAGCAAGTTCAGTGAAAAGGTTTGTCTTATTTGTCAGGTCAATATTAGAGAAACGAAGTGATTTCTTTCCAAGGATGTACATCTAATAATCTTGGTTAAACCTTCAATCTTGTTTTAAATGCTTTTCCATTGAAAATGATACCTCTCTTTCAGCTCCCCCATTTCTGAGAAGTATAAAATCTTATAATTTATTATTACCAAAGGGGAAAGGTGGGAGGAGGGATAAATTAACAGTTTGGAATTAACACATACACACTGCTATGTATAAAACAGATCATCAACAAGGAACTACTGTATAGCACAGGGAACTACACTCAACATTTTGCAATAACCTATAAGGGGAAATAATCTGAAAAAGAATAGATATTTTTATTGACATCATCTATCAATGATAGTTAAAGTGTAGCCTAAGGGAAGCTGGTGGTGAGTGCTTCTGACCCTGAAGACTTCAATCATCTAAAGTTTGGACTCTGCCTACTTCCCAAGGCCCTTAATGAACATATGTGTAGCCGTAGCTTAAAAACTTCCCCAGTTTGGGTTTCGGGGAGACACTGATTTTGAAAAAGCCCTGGTGTTCTCCTTACATGAATGGGACTCTTCCTACTGCTAAAACATGTCTGTCACACCCAGAGGATGGTATACCGTCTGATCGGGAAGAGTTTGGAAAAGACATCTCATCTCCTCATCTCCTGGTGCTCGGGTTCACCCCTCCAGCGTCTTTACTAACAGTCTCCCCACTTGGAGATGTCAGCACTGTCAACATCCTGTTGTGTACAGTTTGGAATTTGTCCAGAGGATGAAGCGGAAGGATGAGGAACAATGAGAGACAAGTCCTAGGTGTTCAGACAGGCACATGTCACTCTAATTTCCAATCAGGAAGACGAATTGACCAAAGGCTAGGGTTGCCCATGGAAACAGTATAGGGCTTGAGGAAATCCCGCTGCTTTGTGGCCAGTTCCCATAAACACAAGTTGAACAATGGAAGTCAGGGGCAGTAAAATTCACAAAACTGCAGAGTTGAAAATATCCATCACTGAAAAATGTCTTGAGGAAAGTCAGAGAAAAGGACTTGTAAGCAAGGGAGAATGGCAGGAAAGGGATTTGAGGAGGTAGAAAGGACTCGCCATTAAGCACAAGAAAAGGAGCTGAACATTGCCAACATTGCAGTTGGCCAAAAAGGGTGTATGCGTTTTTTTCTGTATATATTCAAGAAAAGGGCATACACTTTTTTAGCCAACCAAACAGGTGGGCACTGGAAGTCAATACTACAAAAGATATCACTTCGCATCAGTCAGAAGAGCCATCCTCATAAAGCGTAAACAACAGAAATGCAGGACAGGGCAACGAGAAGAGGGAGCCCTGTGAGACTTATAGTGGAAATGTATATTGCCAACGGCCATTCTGGAGAAGTGTATTGTGTTTACTAAAGCATCTAAAAAATGAGCTACAGAGCATAGGGCACTTGCACTCATGGGCGTATATCTTGGGAAAAACAAAAATCGAGAGGACACAGGCACCCCAATGTTTACCCCCTCTCTGTTTAAAAGATCCTCGACTAGGATATAACTTAAATGTCTCTGGAGGGAAAAAATGGATAGAGATGTGGTACTTAGGTAGAGTGGAATATTATTCAGCCTGGAAATCAATGAAATATGGCCAGTTGTAACAACTCCGGAGGAGTTACGTATGATCATTCTAAGTGACAGAATTCAAAAAGAAAAAGACACATATCATAAGATATCACTTAAAGGTGGAATCCAAAATGGCTACACATGAAATAAATTACAAAACAAAAACATAGTCAAATATGTAGAAAACACGCATAAGGCTGCTAAACGGGAAAGGTGGGGAGGGGTGAGGCATCATCCAGGAGGTTGAAATTAGCAAAGATACCATTCCAAATACCAAACTGATAATCAACAAGGCCTACACGGTAGCTAAAAGAACTGCACTCAGCACACTCAAGTCACCGGAAAAGAATATATACGACTGGTAAGAATCTGAAAAAGAATTTATTGATGACTCTCTGTACGTGAATCAAGTGGATGTACAGCAGCAAGAAACAGAGCTTTGAAAATCAGCTGTAACCAATATAGTAATAAATTGAAAAAAATAAACGACAGAGAGACAGAGAAAACCTCTTACAACTTTTCCTCAGGGACGGTGATGCAACATGGATTGAACACATCTAGACCCACAGCAGGATGAGACATAAGGCTGGAAACTGTTTGCGCTAAGAGAAATGTGAGGTTGGGTGAGGAAATGCACACCCTTTAAAGTAATACTACCTGGTACCCATTCAATGGGTCCCAAATCTGCAGGTTCAAGGGATCTTCCTACAGCTAAAACATGCATGGAAAACCCAGAGGACTGTACACCATGTGATCGGGAGATGTGTCTAAAATGCACCTCATTTATCCTCTCCTGGTGCTCCTGTTCACCATTCCAGCCATGTTACTTAGAATCTCCCCACTTGGAGAATCAGCACATTTAAACTTCTGTTTCACACATTTTGCAAATTGTGAGGAGGATGAACGGGAAGAGGGGGAACCAATGAGAGAATAGTTGTAGGGGTTTGGACGGGCACATATCACTCTAATTTCCCATTAAGAATAAGAATTAAAGAAAGGCTCAGCCTGCCTCGCCGGAGCCAAAATAGGGCCTGAAGCAATCCTGCGGGTTTGAGGCCAGCTCACAAAAGAGCAACTTAAAAAATGGAGCTCAGGGTCACTGCAATTCACAAACCTGCAGAGTTATGAATGAAAACTGACGTCCAAAAATATGTTGAGGTAAGGCAAAGAAGAGGATCTGAATGCAAGACAGAATTGCAAGAAACAGATTTCAAGAGATAGATTGGACTCGTCTTTAACGCACATGAAAAGCGGCAGAATTTCGACAATGATGCAGTTGGCCCAAAAGGGCGTATGTGTTTTTTCCTGATTATATCCAGGAAAAAACGCATATGCACTTTATGGGCAACGAAGCAAGTAAGCAATGCAAATGTGCACAACAAAGAAGTCTCACTTCCCACCGGTCAAAAGGGCCATCCTAAAAAAGTGTAAAATCCAGAAAGGCAGGACAGGCCATGGAGAACAGGGAGCCTTTATACGCTGATGGGCAGTGTGTGAACTGCCGAGAGCCACTCTGGAGAAGTGTATGGTGGTTCCTAAATCATCTAAAAAACAGAGCTACAGAGCATAGGACACTTCCAATCATGGGAGTATATCTAGGGAAGTCTAAAAATCAACAAGACACAAGCACACCACAGTTTAGGGCTACTCTGTTTACAAGAACCTCAACTTCAATACACCTTAAATATCCCAGGAAAGAGAACAATGGATAAAGAAGATGTGGTACTTATGTACAATGGAATATCTCTTCACCATGAAATCAATGTAATAAGGCTAGTAGAAGGATAAAGAGTGGATTTAGGTCCGATAATACTACTTGAAATAAGTCAAACAGAAAAAGAAACATATCATAAGATATCACTTATAGAGGGAGGGTAAATATGGCTGCACAAGAAATGAATTACAGAACAGAACAGTGTCTCACATTTAGAAAACACACTTATGTCAGCTTAAGGGGAAAGGAGAGGTGGGGTGATGCATAAAACCAGAGTTTGAAATTAGCACAGATACCGTTCAATAAACCAAATAGGTATTAGACAAGATCTACACCTTGCTCAATGAACTGGCCTCAACACACCCTATACACCGCAGAGAAATATATCTGAGTAATAAGAATCTTAAAACCCATGTATTGATATATCTCCATAAGGGAATCAAGTGTGTGCAGAGCGGCACAAACACAGCAGTGAAAATGAGCTAAACCCCATTATAGAAATAAATTTTAAAAAGAAAACGCTGAAACAATGAAAGAGAAAAATTCTTACAAAATTCGCTCAGGGGCTGTGATGCAACCTGGATTGCAACCTGGATTGACCACATATAAACCCACAGCTGGATAAGACATAAGGCTGGACACTTGGGGCTGAGAGGATTGGTGAGCTTTGGTGAGCAACTGCCGAAAGTTTAATGCAATACTTCATGCTACTCAGTCCAAGGGTCCCAACACTCCAGGTTGAAGGGAATCTTCCTACAGCTAAACCATGCTTGGGAAACCCAGCAACTGGTATACCATATGATCGGGAAAGGTTTCTAAAACGCACCACATTTTTCCTCTCCTGGGGCTGCGGATCGACATTCCAGCCGCTTTACTAACAACATCCCCACATGGAGTCAATGCCTTTAAGTTCTGGTATCGCACAGTCTGCAGTTAGTGTGGAGGATGAATGGGAATAGGGGGAACCAGTGAGAAACAAGCTGTAGCGGTTAAATGGGCACATGTCACTCTAATGCCACATCAGTAAGAAGAATTAACCAAAGGCACAGCAAGGTGCCCCAGAAGAAAAATAGGGCTTCAAGGAATCCTGTGGTTATGGGGCAAGACCACAAAAATAAGAGCTGAAAAGTGGGGCTAAGCGCCACTGCAATTCAAAAACCTGCAGAGTTATAAAGGCCAAGTATTTTCAAAAAATATATTGAGGTAAGGCTATGAAGAGACATTGAAAGCAAGGCAGAACTGCAGGAAACCGATTTCAGGAGGTAGACTGGAATTGCATTGAAAACATATGAAGAGAGTCAGAACCTCGACAATGATGCACTTGGCCAAAAAGGGCGTATGTGTTTTTTCCTGAATATATTCAGGAAAAAACGCATACACACTTTTTGGACAACCAAGCAAGCTTGCAAAGGAAATGTGCACTACAATGAAGTCTCACTTCCACACGGTCAAAAGGGCCATCTGAAAAAAGTGTAAAATCCATAAAGGCACGACAGGGCATGGAGAACTGGGAGCCTTCTTATGCTGATGGGCGGGATGTAAATTGCCAACAGCCACTCTGGAGAAGTGTATGGTGTTTCCTGAAACATCTAAAAAACAAAGCAACAGAGCCTAGGGCACTTCCACTTATGGTCCTATAGATTAGGGAAATTAAAATTAAAAAGACACAGCAACCCCAAAGTTTGGGACGGCTCTGTTTACAAGAACCTCGTTTACGGTACAAGTTCAATATCGCAGAAAGTGAAAAATGGATAAAGAAGTTGTGGTACTTACGTACAATGCAATATCACTCAGCAATGAAATCTATGTCATCAGGCCCTTAGCAGCACAATGAGTGGATTCAGGTATGATGATTCTAACTGAAATAAGTCACACAGAAAAAGAAACATCATAAGATATCAGTAATACACGGAATGTAAACTTGGCTACTCAGGAACTGAATTACAGAACAGAACAGGGTCTTCAATTTAGAAAACCAACTTATGCTTGCTTAAGGGTAAAGGTGAGTTGGGGTGCTGCATAAAACCAGAGATTGAAATGAGCACAGATAAAGTTCCTTAAGCCAAATATGGAATAGACAAGAGCTACTCCTTGCTCAACGAAATGGACTCAACACCCCATATTAAACGCCTAAGAATATACCTGACTAGTAAGAATCTTAAAACGTATGGATGGCTATGTCTGAAAGAGAATCAAGCGTGTGTACAGGGGCATAAACGCAGCAGTGATAGGATTGGAGAGCTTCGGTGAGCAAATGAAGACCCTTTGAAGTCATATTGCATGGTACCCATTCCACGGGTTTCAACTACCCAGGTTTAAGGTATTCTTCCTTCAGCTAAAACATGCATGTGGAACCTAGAGTATGATCAACCATGTGATCGGGAGACGTGTTCAAATATGTCTCAGTTTTCCTCCCCTGGTACTCGGGTGCAACATTCCAGACGCTTTACAAACACTCTCCCGACTTGGAGAGTCAGTCCCTTTAACCTCCTGTTTGGCCCAGTTTGCAATTTCTGCGGAAGATGAACAGGAATAGCGAGAACCAATGAGAGACTAGCTGGAGGTGTCTGGACGGGCAAATTTAACTCTCATTTCCCACCAGGAAGAGGAATTAACCAAAGGCTCAGCGTGCCGTGCCGGAACCAGATTAGGGCCTGAAGCCATCCTGCGGTGTTGCGGCCAGGTCACAAGAAAGCGAGTTGAAGAAAGGAGCTCAGGGACACTGTAATTCACAAACCTGCAGAGTTATAAATGACAGCTATCGTCCAAAAATATACTGAAGTAAGGCTGCCAAGAAGACTTGAAAGCGGGGCAGAATTGCAGGAAACCGATTTCAGGAGGTAGACTGGAATTGCATTGAAAGCATAGGAAAAGAGGCAGAACGTCCACAATGATGCACTTGGCCAAAAAGGGCGTATGCGTTTTTTCCTGAATATATTCAGGAAAAAACGCATACGCCCTTTTTGGCCAACCAAGCAAGCTTGCAAAGGAAATCTGCACTACAATGAAGTCTCACTTCCCCCCGGTCAAAAGGGCCATCTGAAAAAAGTGTAAAATCCAGAAAGGCAGGACAGGCCATGGAGAACTGGGAGCCTTGTTATGCTGATGGGCGGGATGTAAACTGCCAACAGACACTCGGGAGAAGTGTATGGTGTTTCCTGAAACATCTAAAAAACAAAGCAACAGAGCCTAGGGCACTTCCACTTATGGTCCTATAGCTTAGGGAAATTAAAATCAAAAAGATACAGCCACCCCAATGTTTGGGACGCCTCTGTTTACAAGAACCTCGTTTACCGTACAAGTTCAATATCACAGAAAGTGAAAAATGGATAAAGAACTTGTGGTACTTACTTACAATGCAGTATCACTCAGCAGTGAAATCTATGTCATTAGGCCCGTAGCAGCACAATGAGTGGATTCAGGTACGATGATTCTAACTGAAATAAGTCACACAGAAAAAGAAACATCATAAGATATCAGTAATACACGGAATGTAAACTTGGCTACACAGGAACTGAATTACAGAACAGAACAGGGTCTCAAATTTAGAAAACCAACTTATGCTTGTTTAAGGGTAAAGGTGAGTTGGGGTGCTGCATAAAACCAGAGATTGAAATGAGCACAGATAAAGTTCCTTAAGCCAAATATGGAATAGACAAGAGCTACTCCTTGCTCAACGAAATGGACTCAACACCCCATATTAAACGCCTAAGAATGTACCTGACTCTTAAGTATCTTAAAACGTATGGATTGCTATGTCTCTGAAAGAGAATCAAGCATGTGTACAGGGACATAAACGCAGCAGTGATAGGATTGGAGAGGTTCGGTGAGCAAATGAAGACCCTTTGAAGTCATATTGCATGGTACCCATTCCACGGGTTTCAACTACCCAGGTTTAAGGTATTCTTCCTTCAGCTAAAACATGCATGTGGAACCTAGAGTATGATCAACCATGTGATCGGGAGACGTGTTCAAATATGTCTCAGTTTTCGTACCCTGGTACTCGGGTGCAACATTCCAGACGCTTTACTAACACTCTCCCGACTTGGAGAGTCAGTCCCTTTAACCTCCTGTTTGGCCCAGTTTGCAATTTCTGCGGAAGATGAACAGGAATAGCGAGAACCAATGAGAGACTAGCTGGAGGTGTCTGGACGGGCAAATTTAACTCTCATTTCCCACCAGGAAGAGGAAATAACCAAAGGCTCAGCGTGCCGTGCCGGAACCAGATTAGGGCCTGAAGCCATCCTGCGGTGTTGCGGCCAGCTCACAAGAAAGCGAGTTGAAGAAAGGAGCTCAGGGGCACTGTAATTCACAAACCTGCAGAGTTATAAATGACAGCTATCGTCCAAAAATATACTGAAGTAAGGCTGCCAAGAGGACTTGAAAGCGGGGCAGAATTGCAGGAAACCGATTTCAGGAGGTAGACTGGAATTGCATTGAAAGCATAGGAAAAGAGGCAGAACGTCCACAATGATGCACTTGGCCAAAAAGGGCGTATGCGTTTTTTCCTGAATATATTCAGGAAAAAACGCATACGCCCTTTTTGGCCAACCAAGCAAGCTTGCAAAGGAAATCTGCACTACAATGAAGTCTCACTTCCCCCCGGTCAAAAGGGCCATCTGAAAAAAGTGTAAAATCCAGAAAGGCAGGACAGGCCATGGAGAACTGGGAGCCTTGTTATGCTGATGGGCGGGATGTAAACTGCCAACAGACACTCGGGAGAAGTGTATGGTGTTTCCTGAAACATCTAAAAAACAAAGCAACAGAGCCTAGGGCACTTCCACTTATGGTCCTATAGCTTAGGGAAATTAAAATCAAAAAGACACAGCCACCCCAATGTTTGGGACGCCTCTGTTTACAAGAACCTCGTTTACCGTACAAGTTCAATATCACAGAAAGTGAAAAATGGATAAAGAACTTGTGGTACTTACGTACAATGCAGTATCACTCAGCAGTGAAATCTATGTCATCAGGCCCGTAGCAGCACAATGAGTGGATTCAGGTACGATGATTCTAACTGAAATAAGTCACACAGAAAAAGAAACATCATAAGATATCAGTAATACACGGAATGTAAACTTGGCTACACAGGAACTGAATTACAGAACAGAACAGGGTCTCAAATTTAGAAAACCAACTTATGCTTGTTTAAGGGTAAAGGTGAGTTGGGGTGCTGCATAAAACCAGAGATTGAAATGAGCACAGATAAAGTTCCTTAAGCCAAATATGGAATAGACAAGAGCTACTCCTTGCTCAACGAAATGGACTCAACACCGCATATTAAACGCCTAAGAATGTACCTGACTCTTAAGTATCTTAAAACCTATGGATTGCTATGTCTCCGAAAGAGAATCAAGCATGTGTACAGGGACATAAACGCAGCAGTGATAGGATTGGAGAGGTTCGGTGAGCAAATGAAGACCCTTTGAAGTCATATTGCATGGTACCCATTCCACGGGTTTCAACTACCCAGGTTTAAGGTATTCTTCCTTCAGCTAAAACATGCATGTGGAACCTAGAGTATGATCAACCATGTGATCGGGAGACATGTCTCAGTTTTCGTACCCTGGTACTCGGGTGCAACATTCCAGATGCTTTACTAACACTCTCCCGACTTGGAGAGTCAGTCCCTTTAACCTCCTGTTTGGCCCAGTTTGCAATTTCTGCAGAAGATGAACAGGAATAGCGAGAACCAATGAGAGACTAGCTGGAGGTGTCTGGACGGGCAAATTTAACTCTCATTTCCCACCAGGAAGAGGAATTAACCAAAGGCTCAGCGTGCCGTGCCAGAACCAGATTAGGGCCTGAAGCCATCCTGCGGTGTTGCGGCCAGCTCACAAGAAAGCGAGTTGAAGAAAGGAGCTCAGGGGCACTGTAATTCACAAACCTGCAGAGTTATAAATGACAGCTATTGTCCAAAAATATATTGAAGTAAGGCTGCCAAGAGGACTTGAAAGCGGGGCAGAATTGCAGGAAACCGATTTCAGGAGGTAGACTGGAATTGCATCGAAAGCATAGGAAAAGCGGCAGAGCGTCCACAATGATGCACTTGGCCAAAAAGGGTGTATGCTTTTTTTCCTGAATATATTCAGGAAAAAAAGCATACACCCTTTTTGGCCAACCAAGCAAGCTTGCAAAGGAAATCTGCACTACAATGAAGTCTCAGTTCATCCCGGTCAAAAGGGCCATCTGAAAAAAGTGTAAAATCCAGAAAGGCAGAACAGGCCACGGAGAACTGGGAGCCTTGTTATGCTGATGGGCGGGATGTAAATTCCCAACAGCCGCTCTGTAGAAGTGTATGGTGTTTCCTGAAACATCTAAAAAACAAAGCAACAGAGCCTAGGGCACTTCCACTTATGGTCGTATAGCTTAGGGAAATTAAAATCAAAAAGACACAGCCACCCCAAAATTTGGGACGGCTCTTTTTACAGGAATCTCTTCTGCGGCACAAGTTAAATATCCCAGAGAGCAAATAATGGATAAAGAAGTTGCGGTACTTATGTACAACAGAATACCACTCAGCAATTAAATCTATGTCACCAGGCCCGTACCAGCATAATGAGTGGATTGAGGCACGATGATTCTAAGTGAAATAAGTCACACAGAAAAAGAAACATCATAAGGTATCACTAATACACGGAATGTGAACTTGGCTACACATGAACTGAATTACAAAACAGAACAGGGTCTCAAATTTAGAAAACCAACTTATGCTTGCTTAAGGGGGAAGGTGAGTTGGGGTGCTGCATAAAAGCAGAGTTTGAAATTAGCACAGATACCGTTCCATAAGCCAAATATGTAATAGACAAGACCTACCCCTTGCTCAACGAAATGGATTCAACAATGAGGTATCACCTCACACCTGGTAGAATAGGCATCATAGAAAATCTACAAACAAAAAATGCTGGAAAGGGTGTGGAGAAAAGGAACCCTCTTCCACTATTGTTGGGAATATAAATTGATACAGTCATTATGGAGAACAATATGGAATTTCTTAAGAAACTAACAATAGAATTACCATATGATACAGCAATCCCAGTACTGGACATATACCCAGACGAAACCATAAATCAAAAAGAGTCATTCACCGCAATGTTCATTGCATCACTATTTACAATATCGAGGTAACGGAAGCAACCTAAATGCCCACAGACAGACGAATGCATAAAGCTGTGGTACATATATAAAATGGAATATTACTAAGCCATGAAAAGGAATGAAATTGGGTCATTTGTAGAGACGTCGATGGATCTAGAGACTGTCATACAGAGTGAAGTAAGTCAGAAAGAGAAAAACAAATCTTGTATATTCATGCATATATGTGGAACCTAGAAAAACTGTACAGATTAACCATTTTGCAAGGCATAAATAGAGCAACAGATGTAGACAACAAACGTATGGACAACAAGGGGGGAAAGCTGTTGGGGGGGTGGTGGTGGGAGGAGTTGAGAGACTGGGATTGGCATGTATACATTTATATGTATAAAATAGATAACCAATAAGAACCTGCTGTATAAAAATATAAAATAAAATTCAAAATTAAAAAGAAATAAAATTTAAAAAATAAAACAGAAAAAACAATTATTCCCTGCACATACATGTATTTATATGAATAAATTATTTCCATGCTTATATCTGTAAATACAAAAAAGAGGAATAAAATCTACCTTGAACCAAAAACGAAAAAGAGAAAAAAACACAGAACCCACCAGTTACACAGAGGAAAACCGTATCAGGGCACTTGCTCCAGTTGTAAACAATTCTGAAGTTGGTCAGTGGTGGGGAATCGTCTCCCATTCAGCCAGCAGCCCCCACGCAACAAGCGTCCTCATTGCAAAGCTGGGGCACCGTGCCGAGGCATCTGTGAGTAAACGTGAGCTGAGCCCCAGGCCAGTTGCTGCTGAACTATTCCCACCCGTCCCAGGTAAAACACCTGAATATATACAAGGACTTGAAAGCCTAGAGGAAGGGCCATAGAGCCACACGAGTGACAGCATGCCGGCCGACTTGGTGCCTGCAGGCCAGCCAGGATGGTCCTGGCCCTGGGTGCTCTTCTGGAAGATTTCCATTTCCCTGCCTGAGATACCCGTCCTGTCCCTGCCCCCACTGCTTTTTTCCTTCCTCACCTCTGCCCAGGGAGAAATTCCAGCAGCAGGTATGGGTGACACATCCTCTTCTTTAGCAGGTGGCAGCCTGGCAACTGCTGCAGAAAGTCCAGCAGAGCCCCACTCACACTGGGCCACCCACAAAGCCGTGGCCTCTCACTCCCTCCCACCAGCCCAGCCCCGAGACTGCTGACAGGGCAGAGAAAATGGCGTCAGGCACGGCTGCAGGGGCTCTTGCTGCCTGGAGTGGTATTTATATTGATCTCAACCCAGGCACACCTGGGGAGGGCTGGCCGGCACGGTAAGGCTGCCCAGGTCAGCCAATCATCACCCCTCAGGGGCTCACAGTTGCAGAAAATGGAACTTGCTGAACCGGCCAGGTCCAAGGAACAGGTGTGGGCTCCTGAGAGTCAGGATAGACAAGGGGCTGCAGCTTTGGCTTGTTTTCTAATCATTTTATCTGGCCCATGAGTGGGAGACAACTTCAAGAAAACCATCTCCTAATGAGAGGAACCCAGGAGTCAGGGAGAGGAGGGGTGGGTGGTGGTTGGAGACAGAGGCCTGGTGCCCCGGGTGCACTGGAAGTCTCTGGAAGACCAGGTGGAGGGAGGCCTCACGGAGTGATGCCCAGGGTCACAGACCTGTCGCAGCTGCTGTTTGTTAGTTCAAGTCCTGCTCTGAGGTGCTCTGTGTCAGCTCTGAGCGACAGGTGAGCTGGGGGTGCTCTGCAATGAGGGCTATGTGCACGGTTCCTGTGTGCCCAGCCCTGCCACGGTACCTGCAAGGGTAGCTCTGTATCCTGGGAGGGGCCTGATCACAAGAGCCCCGTGGGCTGGGGTGGGGGTGGGGTACCTGCCCAGGTGAGCTCCATATTCTGCGATTGGTCTGACCACGAGAGCCCCATGGGCTGCTGGGGACCTGGTAAAGGATGTCAGGACAGTCAGTGAAGCCACCGAGGATATACCTCCAGTTGCTCCTAATTCCTACACCCTGCTGGTCATTCTACCAACCACCAGGACATGGTATTCTGTATTAGTCTTCAATGATGCCTTCTTTTGTATTCCATTAGTCCCAGAGTCACAAGAAATTTTGGCTTGTGAGTGGCAGGACTCAACATACAACTAAAACAATACTTCCGGGCCGTCTGGCCCCAAGGGTGCAAAAATTCCCACACCGTCTTTGGGGAAAGCTTAGCTAAAGACCTAAAAGTTCTACCTCTGGAAAAGGAAACCCTCCTTCAATATGCAGACGACATTCTGATCGCCAGCCCTACTAAGGAGGCCTCTGAACTACCAAGCCAATAAAGGATAGAAGTTGTCCAAGAAAAAGCTCAAATATCACAGACTGCGGTGACCTGCCTGGGCTTCATTCTCACACAAGGTCAGAGAAGCCCATCCCAGGAAAGGGAAGAAACCATTTTCAGCCTTACCCCTTTCTAAAACTAGAAGACAGCTTAGGGGTTCCTGGGGAGGCCAGGGTTTGCTGCTTCTGGATCCCTAACTACAGTCTACTAGCTGGGCCTCTATATGAAACACTGAAAGGAAAAGATGATGATCCTTTTGAATAGAATCCAGAAGTGGCCTTTCAAGAATGGAAAGAGCAGTCAATTCAGACCCTTGCCCTGGAACTCCCTAATTTAGCTAAACCCTTTGACCTTTACATTCCCGGTGAAAGGTGAATCGCCATTGGAGAATTAGTGCAAAAACTGGGACCACTTGAAATGGAACAATGCAAGAATGCCATCCAGGTAGGATAAACTACGGTCACTAAGGAGCTTGGCCCACTGCCACATCTGGCCAAGATACTGGCGGTATCTAAAAACCTGGAAATCAGCAGCCCAAAAGGCCACCTCCCTCCTAAGGGAAAAGGACCCCACGTGGTGATCCTAACCACCAACCATGCCCTGAAGTTGCAGGGTTCGCTCCGTGGGCACACCGACCTCGAGTGAGGAGGCCCTCCAACTCCAACATCCAGAGAGATAACCGGGGGCAACAGGGCACCATGACGACTCGTGTGAACATCACTTGACCTGGAGTTTCTCTCATAAAACAACAAGAGTGTGTCCCAAAAGAGTAGACTACTGCTTGCAGGACTTACTGCACCCAGAGGGGAGCTAATAATCTTGGCGGGGGAACAGTATACCACACTGTCACCATAGAAAAGCCTACAGACACCGTGATGATGGTGGCCAATAAGACCGGCTGGACTCCTGTTTACTTCAAAAGGCTGTTGACTCAGTAGCCATCATGGTCCTTATCACCACTGACCCTGGACTGTCTGGGAGTTGAGCGGGCAGGGCTCTGACACCTGGTGCTGTTTGTACGTTAATTCAGGGGCCTAATTGAAAAAAGCACAGACTACTGGTCAGAGCATCTAGGCTGGCAGAAACGGTCAGCCTAAGGTGGCCGAACAAATGTGGGGCGGGGTGAAACCGGCCCCCACAGCGTCTCTGCACATCTCTTTCCTGGACCCTTAAAGGTCATTAGAATCTATAACACTTCCAATGCTGGTGCTCAGGTGGACGAGCAGGGAGGCAGGGGTCCTGGGGACAATCAACGTCACCGGGAGGCTGCTGGGGAGAAGCTCTGACCCTCGCCCCAGGGTATGAGGGCTCCCAACTCAGCACTCAGCAGTTACAGAAGAAGGGTCTGCACCCTCAGCACTCCAAGAATGAGGAACGGGACAAAAGGCAGAGGAGGGGTTTGTCCCCAGCAAAGCCCATTAAAAATCCCTGGGAGATAAAAATAGAATCTGGGCAATAAAGTCAAGTCTAACCTTTTTTATCCTTTGTGCTTTGTCTAATTTCACGTGCTCCTAGGGTCCCGCATGCAGAGGTTCCACACCCGGCACTTCAGACCAGATTTCCTAGTGCAGAATTGCTGGGTCGACACCTCAGCTCCTGGGGCCCAGTGCAGACTCCACGATATAGAGCCTGAGCTACAGCCAACCCGGCCCTCGAGAGCTCTGCCGCCTCCCTCCCTCCCACTGACTCTGACAGGATCTCTACACAGCAGCCCAGCCCACAGCCCACGGGGTAGTGCATGCTCTCACCTCTCCATTCTCTGATCAAAATATAAAGTTTCCTTTGCTTGTGAACCGAACTCAGTCTCGATCTGTTGGCCCCAATGACACTGGGCAGGGGGACACTTGTTGGGGTCCACTCTGGAGGATCAGTAACAGAAATTGAGACTATTGTAACCTCAATGAACAGATGTGTGAGCCAAACTGTAGTTAACATAGAACAGTGTATAAGGCTCGGGTAAAATAAGATGTTTCTAACACTTCCATTTGATATTTCCATCACTTTTTATAAGCAAGTTCAGTGAAAAGGTTTGTCTTATTTGTCAGGTCAATATTAGAGAAACGAAGTGATTTCTTTCCAAGGATGTACATCTAATAATCTTGGTTAAACCTTCAATCTTGTTTTAAATGCTTTTCCATTGAAAATGATACCTCTCTTTCAGCTCCCCCATTTCTGAGAAGTATAAAATCTTATAATTTATTATTACCAAAGGGGAAAGGTGGGAGGAGGGATAAATTAACAGTTTGGAATTAACACATACACACTGCTATGTATAAAACAGATCATCAACAAGGAACTACTGTATAGCACAGGGAACTACACTCAACATTTTGCAATAACCTATAAGGGGAAATAATCTGAAAAAGAATAGATATTTTTATTGACATCATCTATCAATGATAGTTAAAGTGTAGCCTAAGGGAAGCTGGTGGTGAGTGCTTCTGACCCTGAAGACTTCAATCATCTAAAGTTTGGACTCTGCCTACTTCCCAAGGCCCTTAATGAACATATGTGTAGCCGTAGCTTAAAAACTTCCCCAGTTTGGGTTTCGGGGAGACACTGATTTTGAAAAAGCCCTGGTGTTCTCCTTACATGAATGGGACTCTTCCTACTGCTAAAACATGTCTGTCACACCCAGAGGATGGTATACCGTCTGATCGGGAAGAGTTTGGAAAAGACATCTCATCTCCTCATCTCCTGGTGCTCGGGTTCACCCCTCCAGCGTCTTTACTAACAGTCTCCCCACTTGGAGATGTCAGCACTGTCAACATCCTGTTGTGTACAGTTTGGAATTTGTCCAGAGGATGAAGCGGAAGGATGAGGAACAATGAGAGACAAGTCCTAGGTGTTCAGACAGGCACATGTCACTCTAATTTCCAATCAGGAAGACGAATTGACCAAAGGCTAGGGTTGCCCATGGAAACAGTATAGGGCTTGAGGAAATCCCGCTGCTTTGTGGCCAGTTCCCATAAACACAAGTTGAACAATGGAAGTCAGGGGCAGTAAAATTCACAAAACTGCAGAGTTGAAAATATCCATCACTGAAAAATGTCTTGAGGAAAGTCAGAGAAAAGGACTTGTAAGCAAGGGAGAATGGCAGGAAAGGGATTTGAGGAGGTAGAAAGGACTCGCCATTAAGCACAAGAAAAGGAGCTGAACATTGCCAACATTGCAGTTGGCCAAAAAGGGTGTATGCGTTTTTTTCTGTATATATTCAAGAAAAGGGCATACACTTTTTTAGCCAACCAAACAGGTGGGCACTGGAAGTCAATACTACAAAAGATATCACTTCGCATCAGTCAGAAGAGCCATCCTCATAAAGCGTAAACAACAGAAATGCAGGACAGGGCAACGAGAAGAGGGAGCCCTGTGAGACTTATAGTGGAAATGTATATTGCCAACAGCCATTCTGGAGAAGTGTATTGTGTTTACTAAAGCATCTAAAAAATGAGCTACAGAGCATAGGGCACTTGCACTCATGGGCGTATATCTTGGGAAAAACAAAAATCGAGAGGACACAGGCACCCCAATGTTTACCCCCTCTCTGTTTAAAAGATCCTCGACTAGGATATAACTTAAATGTCTCTGGAGGGAAAAAATGGATAGAGATGTGGTACTTAGGTAGAGTGGAATATTATTCAGCCTGGAAATCAATGAAATATGGCCAGTTGTAACAACTCCGGAGGAGTTACGTATGATCATTCTAAGTGACAGAATTCAAAAAGAAAAAGACACATATCATAAGATATCACTTAAAGGTGGAATCCAAAATGGCTACACATGAAATAAATTACAAAACAAAAACATAGTCAAATATGTAGAAAACACGCATAAGGCTGCTAAACGGGAAAGGTGGGGAGGGGTGAGGCATCATCCAGGAGGTTGAAATTAGCAAAGATACCATTCCAAATACCAAACTGATAATCAACAAGGCCTACACGGTAGCTAAAAGAACTGCACTCAGCACACTCAAGTCACCGGAAAAGAATATATACGACTGGTAAGAATCTGAAAAAGAATTTATTGATGACTCTCTGTACGTGAATCAAGTGGATGTACAGCAGCAAGAAACAGAGCTTTGAAAATCAGCTGTAACCAATATAGTAATAAATTGAAAAAAATAAACGACAGAGAGACAGAGAAAACCTCTTACAACTTTTCCTCAGGGACGGTGATGCAACATGGATTGAACACATCTAGACCCACAGCAGGATGAGACATAAGGCTGGAAACTGTTTGCGCTAAGAGAAATGTGAGGTTGGGTGAGGAAATGCACACCCTTTAAAGTAATACTACCTGGTACCCATTCAATGGGTCCCAAATCTGCAGGTTCAAGGGATCTTCCTACAGCTAAAACATGCATGGAAAACCCAGAGGACTGTACACCATGTGATCGGGAGATGTGTCTAAAATGCACCTCATTTATCCTCTCCTGGTGCTCCTGTTCACCATTCCAGCCATGTTACTTAGAATCTCCCCACTTGGAGAATCAGCACATTTAAACTTCTGTTTCACACATTTTGCAAATTGTGAGGAGGATGAACGGGAAGAGGGGGAACCAATGAGAGAATAGTTGTAGGGGTTTGGACGGGCACATATCACTCTAATTTCCCATTAAGAATAAGAATTAAAGAAAGGCTCAGCCTGCCTCGCCGGAGCCAAAATAGGGCCTGAAGCAATCCTGCGGGTTTGAGGCCAGCTCACAAAAGAGCAACTTAAAAAATGGAGCTCAGGGTCACTGCAATTCACAAACCTGCAGAGTTATGAATGAAAACTGACGTCCAAAAATATGTTGAGGTAAGGCAAAGAAGAGGATCTGAATGCAAGACAGAATTGCAAGAAACAGATTTCAAGAGATAGATTGGACTCGTCTTTAACGCACATGAAAAGCGGCAGAATTTCGACAATGATGCAGTTGGCCCAAAAGGGCGTATGTGTTTTTTCCTGATTATATCCAGGAAAAAACGCATATGCACTTTATGGGCAACGAAGCAAGTAAGCAATGCAAATGTGCACAACAAAGAAGTCTCACTTCCCACCGGTCAAAAGGGCCATCCTAAAAAAGTGTAAAATCCAGAAAGGCAGGACAGGCCATGGAGAACAGGGAGCCTTTATACGCTGATGGGCAGTGTGTGAACTGCCGAGAGCCACTCTGGAGAAGTGTATGGTGGTTCCTAAATCATCTAAAAAACAGAGCTACAGAGCATAGGACACTTCCAATCATGGGAGTATATCTAGGGAAGTCTAAAAATCAACAAGACACAAGCACACCACAGTTTAGGGCTACTCTGTTTACAAGAACCTCAACTTCAATACACCTTAAATATCCCAGGAAAGAGAACAATGGATAAAGAAGATGTGGTACTTATGTACAATGGAATATCTCTTCACCATGAAATCAATGTAATAAGGCTAGTAGAAGGATAAAGAGTGGATTTAGGTCCGATAATACTACTTGAAATAAGTCAAACAGAAAAAGAAACATATCATAAGATATCACTTATAGAGGGAGGGTAAATATGGCTGCACAAGAAATGAATTACAGAACAGAACAGTGTCTCACATTTAGAAAACACACTTATGTCAGCTTAAGGGGAAAGGAGAGGTGGGGTGATGCATAAAACCAGAGTTTGAAATTAGCACAGATACCGTTCAATAAACCAAATAGGTATTAGACAAGATCTACACCTTGCTCAATGAACTGGCCTCAACACACCCTATACACCGCAGAGAAATATATCTGAGTAATAAGAATCTTAAAACCCATGTATTGATATATCTCCATAAGGGAATCAAGTGTGTGCAGAGCGGCACAAACACAGCAGTGAAAATGAGCTAAACCCCATTATAGAAATAAATTTTAAAAAGAAAACGCTGAAACAATGAAAGAGAAAAATTCTTACAAAATTCGCTCAGGGGCTGTGATGCAACCTGGATTGCAACCTGGATTGACCACATATAAACCCACAGCTGGATAAGACATAAGGCTGGACACTTGGGGCTGAGAGGATTGGTGAGCTTTGGTGAGCAACTGCCGAAAGTTTAATGCAATACTTCATGCTACTCAGTCCAAGGGTCCCAACACTCCAGGTTGAAGGGAATCTTCCTACAGCTAAACCATGCTTGGGAAACCCAGCAACTGGTATACCATATGATCGGGAAAGGTTTCTAAAACGCACCACATTTTTCCTCTCCTGGGGCTGCGGATCGACATTCCAGCCGCTTTACTAACAACATCCCCACATGGAGTCAATGCCTTTAAGTTCTGGTATCGCACAGTCTGCAGTTAGTGTGGAGGATGAATGGGAATAGGGGGAACCAGTGAGAAACAAGCTGTAGCGGTTAAATGGGCACATGTCACTCTAATGCCACATCAGTAAGAAGAATTAACCAAAGGCACAGCAAGGTGCCCCAGAAGAAAAATAGGGCTTCAAGGAATCCTGTGGTTATGGGGCAAGACCACAAAAATAAGAGCTGAAAAGTGGGGCTAAGCGCCACTGCAATTCAAAAACCTGCAGAGTTATAAAGGCCAAGTATTTTCAAAAAATATATTGAGGTAAGGCTATGAAGAGACATTGAAAGCAAGGCAGAACTGCAGGAAACCGATTTCAGGAGGTAGACTGGAATTGCATTGAAAACATATGAAGAGAGTCAGAACCTCGACAATGATGCACTTGGCCAAAAAGGGCGTATGTGTTTTTTCCTGAATATATTCAGGAAAAAACGCATACACACTTTTTGGACAACCAAGCAAGCTTGCAAAGGAAATGTGCACTACAATGAAGTCTCACTTCCACACGGTCAAAAGGGCCATCTGAAAAAAGTGTAAAATCCATAAAGGCACGACAGGGCATGGAGAACTGGGAGCCTTCTTATGCTGATGGGCGGGATGTAAATTGCCAACAGCCACTCTGGAGAAGTGTATGGTGTTTCCTGAAACATCTAAAAAACAAAGCAACAGAGCCTAGGGCACTTCCACTTATGGTCCTATAGATTAGGGAAATTAAAATTAAAAAGACACAGCAACCCCAAAGTTTGGGACGGCTCTGTTTACAAGAACCTCGTTTACGGTACAAGTTCAATATCGCAGAAAGTGAAAAATGGATAAAGAAGTTGTGGTACTTACGTACAATGCAATATCACTCAGCAATGAAATCTATGTCATCAGGCCCTTAGCAGCACAATGAGTGGATTCAGGTATGATGATTCTAACTGAAATAAGTCACACAGAAAAAGAAACATCATAAGATATCAGTAATACACGGAATGTAAACTTGGCTACTCAGGAACTGAATTACAGAACAGAACAGGGTCTTCAATTTAGAAAACCAACTTATGCTTGCTTAAGGGTAAAGGTGAGTTGGGGTGCTGCATAAAACCAGAGATTGAAATGAGCACAGATAAAGTTCCTTAAGCCAAATATGGAATAGACAAGAGCTACTCCTTGCTCAACGAAATGGACTCAACACCCCATATTAAACGCCTAAGAATATACCTGACTAGTAAGAATCTTAAAACGTATGGATGGCTATGTCTGAAAGAGAATCAAGCGTGTGTACAGGGGCATAAACGCAGCAGTGATAGGATTGGAGAGCTTCGGTGAGCAAATGAAGACCCTTTGAAGTCATATTGCATGGTACCCATTCCACGGGTTTCAACTACCCAGGTTTAAGGTATTCTTCCTTCAGCTAAAACATGCATGTGGAACCTAGAGTATGATCAACCATGTGATCGGGAGACGTGTTCAAATATGTCTCAGTTTTCCTCCCCTGGTACTCGGGTGCAACATTCCAGACGCTTTACAAACACTCTCCCGACTTGGAGAGTCAGTCCCTTTAACCTCCTGTTTGGCCCAGTTTGCAATTTCTGCGGAAGATGAACAGGAATAGCGAGAACCAATGAGAGACTAGCTGGAGGTGTCTGGACGGGCAAATTTAACTCTCATTTCCCACCAGGAAGAGGAATTAACCAAAGGCTCAGCGTGCCGTGCCGGAACCAGATTAGGGCCTGAAGCCATCCTGCGGTGTTGCGGCCAGGTCACAAGAAAGCGAGTTGAAGAAAGGAGCTCAGGGACACTGTAATTCACAAACCTGCAGAGTTATAAATGACAGCTATCGTCCAAAAATATACTGAAGTAAGGCTGCCAAGAAGACTTGAAAGCGGGGCAGAATTGCAGGAAACCGATTTCAGGAGGTAGACTGGAATTGCATTGAAAGCATAGGAAAAGAGGCAGAACGTCCACAATGATGCACTTGGCCAAAAAGGGCGTATGCGTTTTTTCCTGAATATATTCAGGAAAAAACGCATACGCCCTTTTTGGCCAACCAAGCAAGCTTGCAAAGGAAATCTGCACTACAATGAAGTCTCACTTCCCCCCGGTCAAAAGGGCCATCTGAAAAAAGTGTAAAATCCAGAAAGGCAGGACAGGCCATGGAGAACTGGGAGCCTTGTTATGCTGATGGGCGGGATGTAAACTGCCAACAGACACTCGGGAGAAGTGTATGGTGTTTCCTGAAACATCTAAAAAACAAAGCAACAGAGCCTAGGGCACTTCCACTTATGGTCCTATAGCTTAGGGAAATTAAAATCAAAAAGACACAGCCACCCCAATGTTTGGGACGCCTCTGTTTACAAGAACCTCGTTTACCGTACAAGTTCAATATCACAGAAAGTGAAAAATGGATAAAGAACTTGTGGTACTTACGTACAATGCAGTATCACTCAGCAGTGAAATCTATGTCATCAGGCCCGTAGCAGCACAATGAGTGGATTCAGGTACGATGATTCTAACTGAAATAAGTCACACAGAAAAAGAAACATCATAAGATATCAGTAATACACGGAATGTAAACTTGGCTACACAGGAACTGAATTACAGAACAGAACAGGGTCTCAAATTTAGAAAACCAACTTATGCTTGTTTAAGGGTAAAGGTGAGTTGGGGTGCTGCATAAAACCAGAGATTGAAATGAGCACAGATAAAGTTCCTTAAGCCAAATATGGAATAGACAAGAGCTACTCCTTGCTCAACGAAATGGACTCAACACCGCATATTAAACGCCTAAGAATGTACCTGACTCTTAAGTATCTTAAAACCTATGGATTGCTATGTCTCCGAAAGAGAATCAAGCATGTGTACAGGGACATAAACGCAGCAGTGATAGGATTGGAGAGGTTCGGTGAGCAAATGAAGACTCTTTGAAGTCATATTGCATGGTACCCATTCCACGGGTTTCAACTACCCAGGTTTAAGGTATTCTTCCTTCAGCTAAAACATGCATGTGGAACCTAGAGTATGATCAACCATGTGATCGGGAGACGTGTTCAAATATGTCTCAGTTTTCGTACCCTGGTACTCGGGTGCAACATTCCAGACGCTTTACTAACACTCTCCCGACTTGGAGAGTCAGTCCCTTTAACCTCCTGTTTGGCCCAGTTTGCAATTTCTGCGGAAGATGAACAGGAATAGCGAGAACCAATGAGAGACTAGCTGGAGGTGTCTGGACGGGCAAATTTAACTCTCATTTCCCACCAGGAAGAGGAAATAACCAAAGGCTCAGCGTGCCGTGCCGGAACCAGATTAGGGCCTGAAGCCATCCTGCGGTGTTGCGGCCAGCTCACAAGAAAACGAGTTGAAGAAAGGAGCTCAGGGGCACTGTAATTCACAAACCTGCAGAGTTATAAATGACAGCTATTGTCCAAAAATATACTGAAGTAAGGCTGCCAAGAGGACTTGAAAGCGGGGCAGAATTGCAGGAAACCGATTTCAGGAGGTAGACTGGAATTGCATTGAAAGCATAGGAAAAGAGGCAGAACGTCCACAATGATGCACTTGGCCAAAAAGGGCGTATGCGTTTTTTCCTGAATATATTCAGGAAAAAACGCATACGCCCTTTTTGGCCAACCAAGCAAGCTTGCAAAGGAAATCTGCACTACAATGAAGTCTCACTTCCCCCCGGTCAAAAGGGCCATCTGAAAAAAGTGTAAAATCCAGAAAGGCAGGACAGGCCATGGAGAACTGGGAGCCTTGTTATGCTGATGGGCGGGATGTAAACTGCCAACAGACACTCGGGAGAGGTGTATGGTGTTTCCTGAAACATCTAAAAAACAAAGCAACAGAGCCTAGGGCACTTCCACTTATGGTCCTATAGCTTAGAGAAATTAAAATCAAAAAGACACAGCCACCCCAAAGTTTGGGACGCCTCTGTTTACAAGAACCTCGTTTACCGTACAAGTTCAATATCACAGAAAGTGAAAAATGGATAAAGAACTTGTGGTACTTACGTACAATGCAGTATCACTCAGCAGTGAAATCTATGTCATCAGGCCCGTAGCAGCACAATGAGTGGATTCAGGTACGATGATTCTAACTGAAATAAGTCACACAGAAAAAGAAACATCATAAGATATCAGTAATACACGGAATGTAAACTTGGCTACACAGGAACTGAATTACAGAACAGAACAGGGTCTCAAATTTAGAAAACCAACTTATGCTTGTTTAAGGGTAAAGGTGAGTTGGGGTGCTGCATAAAACCAGAGATTGAAATGAGCACAGATAAAGTTCCTTAAGCCAAATATGGAATAGACAAGAGCTACTCCTTGCTCAACGAAATGGACTCAACACCGCATATTAAACGCCTAAGAATGTACCTGACTCTTAAGTATCTTAAAACCTATGGATTGCTATGTCTCCGAAAGAGAATCAAGCATGTGTACAGGGACATAAACGCAGCAGTGATAGGATTGGAGAGGTTCGGTGAGCAAATGAAGACCCTTTGAAGTCATATTGCATGGTACCCATTCCACGGGTTTCAACTACCCAGGTTTAAGGTATTCTTCCTTCAGCTAAAACATGCATGTGGAACCTAGAGTATGATCAACCATGTGATCGGGAGACGTGTTCAAATATGTCTCAGTTTTCGTACCCTGGTACTCGGGTGCAACATTCCAGACGCTTTACTAACACTCTCCCGACTTGGAGAGTCAGTCCCTTTAACCTCCTGTTTGGCCCAGTTTGCAATTTCTGCGGAAGATGAACAGGAATAGCGAGAACCAATGAGAGACTAGCTGGAGGTGTCTGGACGGGCAAATTTAACTCTCATTTCCCACCAGGAAGAGGAAATAACCAAAGGCTCAGCGTGCCGTGCCGGAACCAGATTAGGGCCTGAAGCCATCCTGCGGTGTTGCGGCCAGCTCACAAGAAAACGAGTTGAAGAAAGGAGCTCAGGGGCACTGTAATTCACAAACCTGCAGAGTTATAAATGACAACTATCGTCCAAAAATATACTGAAGTAAGGCTGCCAAGAGGACTTGAAAGCGGGGCAGAATTGCAGGAAACCGATTTCAGGAGGTAGACTGGAATTGCATTGAAAGCATAGGAAAAGAGGCAGAACGTCCACAATGATGCACTTGGCCAAAAAGGGCGTATGCGTTTTTTCCTGAATATATTCAGGAAAAAACGCATACGCCCTTTTTGGCCAACCAAGCAAGCTTGCAAAGGAAATCTGCACTACAATGAAGTCTCACTTCCCCCCGGTCAAAAGGGCCATCTGAAAAAAGTGTAAAATCCAGAAAGGCAGGACAGGCCATGGAGAACTGGGAGCCTTGTTATGCTGATGGGCGGGATGTAAACTGCCAACAGACACTCGGGAGAAGTGTATGGTGTTTCCTGAAACATCTAAAAAACAAAGCAACAGAGCCTAGGGCACTTCCACTTATGGTCCTATAGCTTAGAGAAATTAAAATCAAAAAGACACAGCCACCCCAATGTTTGGGACGCCTCTGTTTACAAGAACCTCGTTTACCGTACAAGTTCAATATCACAGAAAGTGAAAAATGGATAAAGAACTTGTGGTACTTACGTACAATGCAGTATCACTCAGCAGTGAAATCTATGTCATCAGGCCCGTAGCAGCACAATGAGTGGATTCAGGTACGATGATTCTAACTGAAATAAGTCACACAGAAAAAGAAACATCATAAGATATCAGTAATACACGGAATGTAAACTTGGCTACACAGGAACTGAATTACAGAACAGAACAGGGTCTCAAATTTAGAAAACCAACTTATGCTTGTTTAAGGGTAAAGGTGAGTTGGGGTGCTGCATAAAACCAGAGATTGAAATGAGCACAGATAAAGTTCCTTAAGCCAAATATGGAATAGACAAGAGCTACTCCTTGCTCAACGAAATGGACTCAACACCGCATATTAAACGCCTAAGAATGTACCTGACTCTTAAGTATCTTAAAACCTATGGATTGCTATGTCTCCGAAAGAGAATCAAGCATGTGTACAGGGACATAAACGCAGCAGTGATAGGATTGGAGAGGTTCGGTGAGCAAATGAAGACCCTTTGAAGTCATATTGCATGGTACCCATTCCACGGGTTTCAACTACCCAGGTTTAAGGTATTCTTCCTTCAGCTAAAACATGCATGTGGAACCTAGAGTATGATCAACCATGTGATCGGGAGACGTGTTCAAATATGTCTCAGCTTTCGTACCCTGGTACTCGGGTGCAACATTCCAGACGCTTTACTAACACTCTCCCGACTTGGAGAGTCAGTCCCTTTAACCTCCTGTTTGGCCCAGTTTGCAATTTCTGCGGAAGATGAACAGGAATAGCGAGAACCAATGAGAGACTAGCTGGAGGTGTCTGGACGGGCAAATTTAACTCTCATTTCCCACCAGGAAGAGGAAATAACCAAAGGCTCAGCGTGCCGTGCCGGAACCAGATTAGGGCCTGAAGCCATCCTGCGGTGTTGCGGCCAGCTCACAAGAAAGCGAGTTGAAGAAAGGAGCTCAGGGGCACTGTAATTCACAAACCTGCAGAGTTATAAATGACAGCTATCGTCCAAAAATATACTGAAGTAAGGCTGCCAAGAGGACTTGAAAGCGGGGCAGAATTGCAGGAAACCGATTTCAGGAGGTAGACTGGAATTGCATTGAAAGCATAGGAAAAGAGGCAGAACGTCCACAATGATGCACTTGGCCAAAAAGGGCGTATGCGTTTTTTCCTGAATATATTCAGGATAAAACGCATACGCCCTTTTTGGCCAACCAAGCAAGCTTGCAAAGGAAATCTGCACTACAATGAAGTCTCACTTCCCCCCGGTCAAAAGGGCCATCTGAAAAAAGTGTAAAATCCAGAAAGGCAGGACAGGCCATGGAGAACTGGGAGCCTTGTTATGCTGATGGGCGGGATGTAAACTGCCAACAGACACTCGGGAGAAGTGTATGGTGTTTCCTGAAACATCTAAAAAACAAAGCAACAGAGCCTAGGGCACTTCCACTTATGGTCCTATAGCTTAGGGAAATTAAAATCAAAAAGATACAGCCACCCCAATGTTTGGGACGCCTCTGTTTACAAGAACCTCGTTTACCGTACAAGTTCAATATCACAGAAAGTGAAAAATGGATAAAGAACTTGTGGTACTTACGTACAATGCAGTATCACTCAGCAGTGAAATCTATGTCATCAGGCCCGTAGCAGCACAATGAGTGGATTCAGGTACGATGATTCTAACTGAAATAAGTCACACAGAAAAAGAAACATCATAAGATATCAGTAATACACGGAATGTAAACTTGGCTACACAGGAACTGAATTACAGAACAGAACAGGGTCTCAAATTTAGAAAACCAACTTATGCTTGTTTAAGGGTAAAGGTGAGTTGGGGTGCTGCATAAAACCAGAGATTGAAATGAGCACAGATAAAGTTCCTTAAGCCAAATATGGAATAGACAAGAGCTACTCCTTGCTCAACGAAATGGACTCAACACCGCATATTAAACGCCTAAGAATGTACCTGACTCTTAAGTATCTTAAAACCTATGGATTGCTATGTCTCCGAAAGAGAATCAAGCATGTGTACAGGGACATAAACGCAGCAGTGATAGGATTGGAGAGGTTCGGTGAGCAAATGAAGACCCTTTGAAGTCATATTGCATGGTACCCATTCCACGGGTTTCAACTACCCAGGTTTAAGGTATTCTTCCTTCAGCTAAAACATGCATGTGGAACCTAGAGTATGATCAACCATGTGATCGGGAGACGTGTTCAAATATGTCTCAGTTTTCGTACCCTGGTACTCGGGTGCAACATTCCAGACGCTTTACTAACACTCTCCCGACTTGGAGAGTCAGTCCCTTTAACCTCCTGTTTGGCCCAGTTTGCAATTTCTGCGGAAGATGAACGGGAATAGCGAGAACCAATGAGAGACTAGCTGGAGGTGTCTGGACGGGCAAATTTAACTCTCATTTCCCACCAGGAAGAGGAAATAACCAAAGGCTCAGCGTGCCGTGCCGGAACCAGATTAGGGCCTGAAGCCATCCTGCGGTGTTGCGGCCAGCTCACAAGAAAGCGAGTTGAAGAAAGGAGCTCAGGGGCACTGTAATTCACAAACATGCAGAGTTATAAATGACAACTATCGTCCAAAAATATACTGAAGTAAGGCTGCCAAGAGGACTTGAAAGCGGGGCAGAATTGCAGGAAACCGATTTCAGGAGGTAGACTGGAATTGCATTGAAAGCATAGGAAAAGAGGCAGAACGTCCACAATGATGCACTTGGCCAAAAAGGGCGTATGCGTTTTTTCCTGAATATATTCAGGAAAAAACGCATACGCCCTTTTTGGCCAACCAAGCAAGCTTGCAAAGGAAATCTGCACTACAATGAAGTCTCACTTCCCCCCGGTCAAAAGGGCCATCTGAAAAAAGTGTAAAATCCAGAAAGGCAGGACAGGCCATGGAGAACTGGGAGCCTTGTTATGCTGATGGGCGGGATGTAAACTGCCAACAGACACTCGGGAGAAGTGTATGGTGTTTCCTGAAACATCTAAAAAACAAAGCAACAGAGCCTAGGGCACTTCCACTTATGGTCCTATAGCTTAGAGAAATTAAAATCAAAAAGACACAGCCACCCCAATGTTTGGGACGCCTCTGTTTACAAGAACCTCGTTTACCGTACAAGTTCAATATCACAGAAAGTGAAAAATGGATAAAGAACTTGTGGTACTTACGTACAATGCAGTATCACTCAGCAGTGAAATCTATGTCATCAGGCCCGTAGCAGCACAATGAGTGGATTCAGGTACGATGATTCTAACTGAAATAAGTCACACAGAAAAAGAAACATCATAAGATATCAGTAATACACGGAATGTAAACTTGGCTACACAGGAACTGAATTACAGAACAGAACAGGGTCTCAAATTTAGAAAACCAACTTATGCTTGTTTAAGGGTAAAGGTGAGTTGGGGTGCTGCATAAAACCAGAGATTGAAATGAGCACAGATAAAGTTCCTTAAGCCAAATATGGAATAGACAAGAGCTACTCCTTGCTCAACGAAATGGACTCAACACCGCATATTAAACGCCTAAGAATGTACCTGACTCTTAAGTATCTTAAAACCTATGGATTGCTATGTCTCCGAAAGAGAATCAAGCATGTGTACAGGGACATAAACGCAGCAGTGATAGGATTGGAGAGGTTCGGTGAGCAAATGAAGACCCTTTGAAGTCATATTGCATGGTACCCATTCCACGGGTTTCAACTACCCAGGTTTAAGGTATTCTTCCTTCAGCTAAAACATGCATGTGGAACCTAGAGTATGATCAACCATGTGATCGGGAGACGTGTTCAAATATGTCTCAGCTTTCGTACCCTGGTACTCGGGTGCAACATTCCAGACGCTTTACTAACACTCTCCTGACTTGGAGAGTCAGTCCCTTTAACCTCCTGTTTGGCCCAGTTTGCAATTTCTGCGGAAGATGAACAGGAATAGCGAGAACCAATGAGAGACTAGCTGGAGGTGTCTGGACGGGCAAATTTAACTCTCATTTCCCACCAGGAAGAGGAAATAACCAAAGGCTCAGCGTGCCGTGCCGGAACCAGATTAGGGCCTGAAGCCATCCTGCGGTGTTGCGGCCAGCTCACAAGAAAACGAGTTGAAGAAAGGAGCTCAGGGGCACTGTAATTCACAAACCTGCAGAGTTATAAATGACAACTATCGTCCAAAAATATACTGAAGTAAGGCTGCCAAGAGGACTTGAAAGCGGGGCAGAATTGCAGGAAACCGATTTCAGGAGGTAGACTGGAATTGCATTGAAAGCATAGGAAAAGAGGCAGAACGTCCACAATGATGCACTTGGCCAAAAAGGGCGTATGCGTTTTTTCCTGAATATATTCAGGAAAAAACGCATACGCCCTTTTTGGCCAACCAAGCAAGCTTGCAAAGGAAATCTGCACTACAATGAAGTCTCACTTCCCCCCGGTCAAAAGGGCCATCTGAAAAAAGTGTAAAATCCAGAAAGGCAGGACAGGCCATGGAGAACTGGGAGCCTTGTTATGCTGATGGGCGGGATGTAAACTGCCAACAGACACTCGGGAGAAGTGTATGGTGTTTCCTGAAACATCTAAAAAACAAAGCAACAGAGCCTAGGGCACTTCCACTTATGGTCCTATAGCTTAGGGAAATTAAAATCAAAAAGACACAGCCACCCCAATGTTTGGGACGCCTCTGTTTACAAGAACCTCGTTTACCGTACAAGTTCAATATCACAGAAAGTGAAAAATGGATAAAGAACTTGTGGTACTTACGTACAATGCAGTATCACTCAGCAGTGAAATCTATGTCATCAGGCCCGTAGCAGCACAATGAGTGGATTCAGGTACGATGATTCTAACTGAAATAAGTCACACAGAAAAAGAAACATCATAAGATATCAGTAATACACGGAATGTAAACTTGGCTACACAGGAACTGAATTACAGAACAGAACAGGGTCTCAAATTTAGAAAACCAACTTATGCTTGTTTAAGGGTAAAGGTGAGTTGGGGTGCTGCATAAAACCAGAGATTGAAATGAGCACAGATAAAGTTCCTTAAGCCAAATATGGAATAGACAAGAGCTACTCCTTGCTCAACGAAATGGACTCAACACCGCATATTAAACGCCTAAGAATGTACCTGACTCTTAAGTATCTTAAAACCTATGGATTGCTATGTCTCTGAAAGAGAATCAAGCATGTGTACAGGGACATAAACGCAGCAGTGATAGGATTGGAGAGGTTCGGTGAGCAAATGAAGACCCTTTGAAGTCATATTGCATGGTACCCATTCCACGGGTTTCAACTACCCAGGTTTAAGGTATTCTTCCTTCAGCTAAAACATGCATGTGGAACCTAGAGTATGATCAACCATGTGATCGGGAGACGTGTTCAAATATGTCTCAGCTTTCGTACCCTGGTACTCGGGTGCAACATTCCAGACGCTTTACTAACACTCTCCCGACTTGGAGAGTCAGTCCCTTTAACCTCCTGTTTGGCCCAGTTTGCAATTTCTGCGGAAGATGAACAGGAATAGCGAGAACCAATGAGAGACTAGCTGGAGGTGTCTGGACGGGCAAATTTAACTCTCATTTCCCACCAGGAAGAGGAAATAACCAAAGGCTCAGCGTGCCGTGCCGGAACCAGATTAGGGCCTGAAGCCATCCTGCGGTGTTGCGGCCAGCTCACAAGAAAGCGAGTTGAAGAAAGGAGCTCAGGGGCACTGTAATTCACAAACCTGCAGAGTTATAAATGACAGCTATCGTCCAAAAATATACTGAAGTAAGGCTGCCAAGAGGACTTGAAAGCGGGGCAGAATTGCAGGAAACCGATTTCAGGAGGTAGACTGGAATTGCATTGAAAGCATAGGAAAAGAGGCAGAACGTCCACAATGATGCACTTGGCCAAAAAGGGCGTATGCGTTTTTTCCTGAATATATTCAGGAAAAAACGCATACGCCCTTTTTGGCCAACCAAGCAAGCTTGCAAAGGAAATCTGCACTACAATGAAGTCTCACTTCCCCCCGGTCAAAAGGGCCATCTGAAAAAAGTGTAAAATCCAGAAAGGCAGGACAGGCCATGGAGAACTGGGAGCCTTGTTATGCTGATGGGCGGGATGTAAACTGCCAACAGACACTCGGGAGAAGTGTATGGTGTTTCCTGAAACATCTAAAAAACAAAGCAACAGAGCCTAGGGCACTTCCACTTATGGTCCTATAGCTTAGAGAAATTAAAATCAAAAAGACACAGCCACCCCAATGTTTGGGACGCCTCTGTTTACAAGAACCTCGTTTACCGTACAAGTTCAATATCACAGAAAGTGAAAAATGGATAAAGAACTTGTGGTACTTACGTACAATGCAGTATCACTCAGCAGTGAAATCTATGTCATCAGGCCCGTAGCAGCACAATGAGTGGATTCAGGTACGATGATTCTAACTGAAATAAGTCACACAGAAAAAGAAACATCATAAGATATCAGTAATACACGGAATGTAAACTTGGCTACACAGGAACTGAATTACAGAACAGAACAGGGTCTCAAATTTAGAAAACCAACTTATGCTTGTTTAAGGGTAAAGGTGAGTTGGGGTGCTGCATAAAACCAGAGATTGAAATGAGCACAGATAAAGTTCCTTAAGCCAAATATGGAATAGACAAGAGCTACTCCTTGCTCAACGAAATGGACTCAACACCGCATATTAAACGCCTAAGAATGTACCTGACTCTTAAGTATCTTAAAACCTATGGATTGCTATGTCTCCGAAAGAGAATCAAGCATGTGTACAGGGACATAAACGCAGCAGTGATAGGATTGGAGAGGTTCGGTGAGCAAATGAAGACCCTTTGAAGTCATATTGCATGGTACCCATTCCACGGGTTTCAACTACCCAGGTTTAAGGTATTCTTCCTTCAGCTAAAACATGCATGTGGAACCTAGAGTATGATCAACCATGTGATCGGGAGACGTGTTCAAATATGTCTCAGTTTTCGTACCCTGGTACTCGGGTGCAACATTCCAGACGCTTTACTAACACTCTCCTGACTTGGAGAGTCTGTCCCTTTAACCTCCTGTTTGGCCCAGTTTGCAATTTCTGCGGAAGATGAACGGGAATAGCGAGAACCAATGAGAGACTAGCTGGAGGTGTCTGGACGGGCAAATTTAACTCTCATTTCCCACCAGGAAGAGGAAATAACCAAAGGCTCAGCGTGCCGTGCCGGAACCAGATTAGGGCCTGAAGCCATCCTGCGGTGTTGCGGCCAGCTCACAAGAAAGCGAGTTGAAGAAAGGAGCTCAGGGGCACTGTAATTCACAAACCTGCAGAGTTATAAATGACAACTATCGTCCAAAAATATACTGAAGTAAGGCTGCCAAGAGGACTTGAAAGCGGGGCAGAATTGCAGGAAACCGATTTCAGGAGGTAGACTGGAATTGCATTGAAAGCATAGGAAAAGAGGCAGAACGTCCACAATGATGCACTTGGCCAAAAAGGGCGTATGCGTTTTTTCCTGAATATATTCAGGAAAAAACGCATACGCCCTTTTTGGCCAACCAAGCAAGCTTGCAAAGGAAATCTGCACTACAATGAAGTCTCACTTCCCCCCGGTCAAAAGGGCCATCTGAAAAAAGTGTAAAATCCAGAAAGGCAGGACAGGCCATGGAGAACTGGGAGCCTTGTTATGCTGATGGGCGGGATGTAAACTGCCAACAGACACTCGGGAGAAGTGTATGGTGTTTCCTGAAACATCTAAAAAACAAAGCAACAGAGCCTAGGGCACTTCCACTTATGGTCCTATAGCTTAGAGAAATTAAAATCAAAAAGACACAGCCACCCCAATGTTTGGGACGCCTCTGTTTACAAGAACCTCGTTTACCGTACAAGTTCAATATCACAGAAAGTGAAAAATGGATAAAGAACTTGTGGTACTTACGTACAATGCAGTATCACTCAGCAGTGAAATCTATGTCATCAGGCCCGTAGCAGCACAATGAGTGGATTCAGGTACGATGATTCTAACTGAAATAAGTCACACAGAAAAAGAAACATCATAAGATATCAGTAATACACGGAATGTAAACTTGGCTACACAGGAACTGAATTACAGAACAGAACAGGGTCTCAAATTTAGAAAACCAACTTATGCTTGTTTAAGGGTAAAGGTGAGTTGGGGTGCTGCATAAAACCAGAGATTGAAATGAGCACAGATAAAGTTCCTTAAGCCAAATATGGAATAGACAAGAGCTACTCCTTGCTCAACGAAATGGACTCAACACCGCATATTAAACGCCTAAGAATGTACCTGACTCTTAAGTATCTTAAAACCTATGGATTGCTATGTCTCCGAAAGAGAATCAAGCATGTGTACAGGGACATAAACGCAGCAGTGATAGGATTGGAGAGGTTCGGTGAGCAAATGAAGACCCTTTGAAGTCATATTGCATGGTACCCATTCCACGGGTTTCAACTACCCAGGTTTAAGGTATTCTTCCTTCAGCTAAAACATGCATGTGGAACCTAGAGTATGATCAACCATGTGATCGGGAGACGTGTTCAAATATGTCTCAGTTTTCGTACCCTGGTACTCGGGTGCAACATTCCAGACGCTTTACTAACACTCTCCCGACTTGGAGAGTCAGTCCCTTTAACCTCCTGTTTGGCCCAGTTTGCAATTTCTGCGGAAGATGAACAGGAATAGCGAGAACCAATGAGAGACTAGCTGGAGGTGTCTGGACGGGCAAATTTAACTCTCATTTCCCACCAGGAAGAGGAAATAACCAAAGGCTCAGCGTGCCGTGCCGGAACCAGATTAGGGCCTGAAGCCATCCTGCGGTGTTGCGGCCAGCTCACAAGAAAACGAGTTGAAGAAAGGAGCTCAGGGGCACTGTAATTCACAAACCTGCAGAGTTATAAATGACAACTATCGTCCAAAAATATACTGAAGTAAGGCTGCCAAGAGGACTTGAAAGCGGGGCAGAATTGCAGGAAACCGATTTCAGGAGGTAGACTGGAATTGCATTGAAAGCATAGGAAAAGAGGCAGAACGTCCACAATGATGCACTTGGCCAAAAAGGGCGTATGCGTTTTTTCCTGAATATATTCAGGAAAAAACGCATACGCCCTTTTTGGCCAACCAAGCAAGCTTGCAAAGGAAATCTGCACTACAATGAAGTCTCACTTCCCCCCGGTCAAAAGGGCCATCTGAAAAAAGTGTAAAATCCAGAAAGGCAGGACAGGCCATGGAGAACTGGGAGCCTTGTTATGCTGATGGGCGGGATGTAAACTGCCAACAGACACTCGGGAGAAGTGTATGGTGTTTCCTGAAACATCTAAAAAACAAAGCAACAGAGCCTAGGGCACTTCCACTTATGGTCCTATAGCTTAGAGAAATTAAAATCAAAAAGACACAGCCACCCCAATGTTTGGGACGCCTCTGTTTACAAGAACCTCGTTTACCGTACAAGTTCAATATCACAGAAAGTGAAAAATGGATAAAGAACTTGTGGTACTTACGTACAATGCAGTATCACTCAGCAGTGAAATCTATGTCATCAGGCCCGTAGCAGCACAATGAGTGGATTCAGGTACGATGATTCTAACTGAAATAAGTCACACAGAAAAAGAAACATCATAAGATATCAGTAATACACGGAATGTAAACTTGGCTACACAGGAACTGAATTACAGAACAGAACAGGGTCTCAAATTTAGAAAACCAACTTATGCTTGTTTAAGGGTAAAGGTGAGTTGGGGTGCTGCATAAAACCAGAGATTGAAATGAGCACAGATAAAGTTCCTTAAGCCAAATATGGAATAGACAAGAGCTACTCCTTGCTCAACGAAATGGACTCAACACCGCATATTAAACGCCTAAGAATGTACCTGACTCTTAAGTATCTTAAAACCTATGGATTGCTATGTCTCCGAAAGAGAATCAAGCATGTGTACAGGGACATAAACGCAGCAGTGATAGGATTGGAGAGGTTCGGTGAGCAAATGAAGACCCTTTGAAGTCATATTGCATGGTACCCATTCCACGGGTTTCAACTACCCAGGTTTAAGGTATTCTTCCTTCAGCTAAAACATGCATGTGGAACCTAGAGTATGATCAACCATGTGATCGGGAGACGTGTTCAAATATGTCTCAGCTTTCGTACCCTGGTACTCGGGTGCAACATTCCAGACGCTTTACTAACACTCTCCCGACTTGGAGAGTCAGTCCCTTTAACCTCCTGTTTGGCCCAGTTTGCAATTTCTGCGGAAGATGAACAGGAATAGCGAGAACCAATGAGAGACTAGCTGGAGGTGTCTGGACGGGCAAATTTAACTCTCATTTCCCACCAGGAAGAGGAAATAACCAAAGGCTCAGCGTGCCGTGCCGGAACCAGATTAGGGCCTGAAGCCATCCTGCGGTGTTGCGGCCAGCTCACAAGAAAGCGAGTTGAAGAAAGGAGCTCAGGGGCACTGTAATTCACAAACCTGCAGAGTTATAAATGACAGCTATCGTCCAAAAATATACTGAAGTAAGGCTGCCAAGAGGACTTGAAAGCGGGGCAGAATTGCAGGAAACCGATTTCAGGAGGTAGACTGGAATTGCATTGAAAGCATAGGAAAAGAGGCAGAACGTCCACAATGATGCACTTGGCCAAAAAGGGCGTATGCGTTTTTTCCTGAATATATTCAGGAAAAAACGCATACGGCCTTTTTGGCCAACCAAGCAAGCTTGCAAAGGAAATCTGCACTACAATGAAGTCTCACTTCCCCCCGGTCAAAAGGGCCATCTGAAAAAAGTGTAAAATCCAGAAAGGCAGGACAGGCCATGGAGAACTGGGAGCCTTGTTATGCTGATGGGCGGGATGTAAACTGCCAACAGACACTCGGGAGAAGTGTATGGTGTTTCCTGAAACATCTAAAAAACAAAGCAACAGAGCCTAGGGCACTTCCACTTATGGTCCTATAGCTTAGGGAAATTAAAATCAAAAAGACACAGCCACCCCAATGTTTGGGACGCCTCTGTTTACAAGAACCTCGTTTACCGTACAAGTTCAATATCACAGAAAGTGAAAAATGGATAAAGAACTTGTGGTACTTACGTACAATGCAGTATCACTCAGCAGTGAAATCTATGTCATCAGGCCCGTAGCAGCACAATGAGTGGATTCAGGTACGATGATTCTAACTGAAATAAGTCACACAGAAAAAGAAACATCATAAGATATCAGTAATACACGGAATGTAAACTTGGCTACACAGGAACTGAATTACAGAACAGAACAGGGTCTCAAATTTAGAAAACCAACTTATGCTTGTTTAAGGGTAAAGGTGAGTTGGGGTGCTGCATAAAACCAGAGATTGAAATGAGCACAGATAAAGTTCCTTAAGCCAAATATGGAATAGACAAGAGCTACTCCTTGCTCAACGAAATGGACTCAACACCGCATATTAAACGCCTAAGAATGTACCTGACTCTTAAGTATCTTAAAACCTATGGATTGCTATGTCTCCGAAAGAGAATCAAGCATGTGTACAGGGACATAAACGCAGCAGTGATAGGATTGGAGAGGTTCGGTGAGCAAATGAAGACCCTTTGAAGTCATATTGCATGGTACCCATTCCACGGGTTTCAACTACCCAGGTTTAAGGTATTCTTCCTTCAGCTAAAACATGCATGTGGAACCTAGAGTATGATCAACCATGTGATCGGGAGACGTGTTCAAATATGTCTCAGTTTTCGTACCCTGGTACTCGGGTGCAACATTCCAGACGCTTTACTAACACTCTCCCGACTTGGAGAGTCTGTCCCTTTAACCTCCTGTTTGGCCCAGTTTGCAATTTCTGCGGAAGATGAACGGGAATAGCGAGAACCAATGAGAGACTAGCTGGAGGTGTCTGGACGGGCAAATTTAACTCTCATTTCCCACCAGGAAGAGGAAATAACCAAAGGCTCAGCGTGCCGTGCCGGAACCAGATTAGGGCCTGAAGCCATCCTGCGGTGTTGCGGCCAGCTCACAAGAAAGCGAGTTGAAGAAAGGAGCTCAGGGGCACTGTAATTCACAAACCTGCAGAGTTATAAATGACAACTATCGTCCAAAAATATACTGAAGTAAGGCTGCCAAGAGGACTTGAAAGCGGGGCAGAATTGCAGGAAACCGATTTCAGGAGGTAGACTGGAATTGCATTGAAAGCATAGGAAAAGAGGCAGAACGTCCACAATGATGCACTTGGCCAAAAAGGGCGTATGCGTTTTTTCCTGAATATATTCAGGAAAAAACGCATACGCCCTTTTTGGCCAACCAAGCAAGCTTGCAAAGGAAATCTGCACTACAATGAAGTCTCACTTCCCCCCGGTCAAAAGGGCCATCTGAAAAAAGTGTAAAATCCAGAAAGGCAGGACAGGCCATGGAGAACTGAGAGCCTTGTTATGCTGATGGGCGGGATGTAAACTGCCAACAGACACTCGGGAGAAGTGTATGGTGTTTCCTGAAACATCTAAAAAACAAAGCAACAGAGCCTAGGGCACTTCCACTTATGGTCCTATAGCTTAGAGAAATTAAAATCAAAAAGACACAGCCACCCCAATGTTTGGGACGCCTCTGTTTACAAGAACCTCGTTTACCGTACAAGTTCAATATCACAGAAAGTGAAAAATGGATAAAGAACTTGTGGTACTTACGTACAATGCAGTATCACTCAGCAGTGAAATCTATGTCATCAGGCCCGTAGCAGCACAATGAGTGGATTCAGGTACGATGATTCTAACTGAAATAAGTCACACAGAAAAAGAAACATCATAAGATATCAGTAATACACGGAATGTAAACTTGGCTACACAGGAACTGAATTACAGAACAGAACAGGGTCTCAAATTTAGAAAACCAACTTATGCTTGTTTAAGGGTAAAGGTGAGTTGGGGTGCTGCATAAAACCAGAGATTGAAATGAGCACAGATAAAGTTCCTTAAGCCAAATATGGAATAGACAAGAGCTACTCCTTGCTCAACGAAATGGACTCAACACCGCATATTAAACGCCTAAGAATGTACCTGACTCTTAAGTATCTTAAAACCTATGGATTGCTATGTCTCCGAAAGAGAATCAAGCATGTGTACAGGGACATAAACGCAGCAGTGATAGGATTGGAGAGGTTCGGTGAGCAAATGAAGACCCTTTGAAGTCATATTGCATGGTACCCATTCCACGGGTTTCAACTACCCAGGTTTAAGGTATTCTTCCTTCAGCTAAAACATGCATGTGGAACCTAGAGTATGATCAACCATGTGATCGGGAGACGTGTTCAAATATGTCTCAGCTTTCGTACCCTGGTACTCGGGTGCAACATTCCAGACGCTTTACTAACACTCTCCCGACTTGGAGAGTCAGTCCCTTTAACCTCCTGTTTGGCCCAGTTTGCAATTTCTGCGGAAGATGAACAGGAATAGCGAGAACCAATGAGAGACTAGCTGGAGGTGTCTGGACGGGCAAATTTAACTCTCATTTCCCACCAGGAAGAGGAAATAACCAAAGGCTCAGCGTGCCGTGCCGGAACCAGATTAGGGCCTGAAGCCATCCTGCGGTGTTGCGGCCAGCTCACAAGAAAGCGAGTTGAAGAAAGGAGCTCAGGGGCACTGTAATTCACAAACCTGCAGAGTTATAAATGACAGCTATCGTCCAAAAATATACTGAAGTAAGGCTGCCAAGAGGACTTGAAAGCGGGGCAGAATTGCAGGAAACCGATTTCAGGAGGTAGACTGGAATTGCATTGAAAGCATAGGAAAAGAGGCAGAACGTCCACAATGATGCACTTGGCCAAAAAGGGCGTATGCGTTTTTTCCTGAATATATTCAGGAAAAAACGCATACGCCCTTTTTGGCCAACCAAGCAAGCTTGCAAAGGAAATCTGCACTACAATGAAGTCTCACTTCCCCCCGGTCAAAAGGGCCATCTGAAAAAAGTGTAAAATCCAGAAAGGCAGGACAGGCCATGGAGAACTGGGAGCCTTGTTATGCTGATGGGCGGGATGTAAACTGCCAACAGACACTCGGGAGAAGTGTATGGTGTTTCCTGAAACATCTAAAAAACAAAGCAACAGAGCCTAGGGCACTTCCACTTATGGTCCTATAGCTTAGGGAAATTAAAATCAAAAAGACACAGCCACCCCAATGTTTGGGACGCCTCTGTTTACAAGAACCTCGTTTACCGTACAAGTTCAATATCACAGAAAGTGAAAAATGGATAAAGAACTTGTGGTACTTACGTACAATGCAGTATCACTCAGCAGTGAAATCTATGTCATCAGGCCCATAGCAGCACAATGAGTGGATTCAGGTACGATGATTCTAACTGAAATAAGTCACACAGAAAAAGAAACATCATAAGATATCAGTAATACACGGAATGTAAACTTGGCTACACAGGAACTGAATTACAGAACAGAACAGGGTCTCAAATTTAGAAAACCAACTTATGCTTGTTTAAGGGTAAAGGTGAGTTGGGGTGCTGCATAAAACCAGAGATTGAAATGAGCACAGATAAAGTTCCTTAAGCCAAATATGGAATAGACAAGAGCTACTCCTTGCTCAACGAAATGGACTCAACACCGCATATTAAACGCCTAAGAATGTACCTGACTCTTAAGTATCTTAAAACCTATGGATTGCTATGTCTCCGAAAGAGAATCAAGCATGTGTACAGGGACATAAACGCAGCAGTGATAGGATTGGAGAGGTTCGGTGAGCAAATGAAGACCCTTTGAAGTCATATTGCATGGTACCCATTCCACGGGTTTCAACTACCCAGGTTTAAGGTATTCTTCCTTCAGCTAAAACATGCATGTGGAACCTAGAGTATGATCAACCATGTGATCGGGAGACGTGTTCAAATATGTCTCAGTTTTCGTACCCTGGTACTCGGGTGCAACATTCCAGACGCTTTACTAACACTCTCCCGACTTGGAGAGTCAGTCCCTTTAACCTCCTGTTTGGCCCAGTTTGCAATTTCTGCGGAAGATGAACGGGAATAGCGAGAACCAATGAGAGACTAGCTGGAGGTGTCTGGACGGGCAAATTTAACTCTCATTTCCCACCAGGAAGAGGAAATAACCAAAGGCTCAGCGTGCCGTGCCGGAACCAGATTAGGGCCTGAAGCCATCCTGCGGTGTTGCGGCCAGCTCACAAGAAAACGAGTTGAAGAAAGGAGCTCAGGGGCACTGTAATTCACAAACCTGCAGAGTTATAAATGACAGCTATCGTCCAAAAATATACTGAAGTAAGGCTGCCAAGAGGACTTGAAAGCGGGGCAGAATTGCAGGAAACCGATTTCAGGAGGTAGACTGGAATTGCATTGAAAGCATAGGAAAAGAGGCAGAACGTCCACAATGATGCACTTGGCCATAAAGGGCGTATGCGTTTTTTCCTGAATATATTCAGGAAAAAACGCATACGCCCTTTTTGGCCAACCAAGCAAGCTTGCAAAGGAAATCTGCACTACAATGAAGTCTCACTTCCCCCCGGTCAAAAGGGCCATCTGAAAAAAGTGTAAAATCCAGAAAGGCAGGACAGGCCATGGAGAACTGGGAGCCTTGTTATGCTGATGGGCGGGATGTAAATTGCCAACAGACACTCGGGAGAAGTGTATGGTGTTTCCTGAAACATCTAAAAAACAAAGCAACAGAGCCTAGGGCACTTCCACTTATGGTCCTATAGCTTAGGGAAATTAAAATCAAAAAGACACAGCCACCCCAATGTTTGGGACGCCTCTGTTTACAAGAACCTCGTTTACCGTACAAGTTCAATATCACAGAAAGTGAAAAATGGATAAAGAACTTGTGGTACTTACGTACAATGCAGTATCACTCAGCAGTGAAATCTATGTCATCAGGCCCGTAGCAGCACAATGAGTGGATTCAGGTACGATGATTCTAACTGAAATAAGTCACACAGAAAAAGAAACATCATAAGATATCAGTAATACACGGAATGTAAACTTGGCTACACAGGAACTGAATTACAGAACAGAACAGGGTCTCAAATTTAGAAAACCAACTTATGCTTGTTTAAGGGTAAAGGTGAGTTGGGGTGCTGCATAAAACCAGAGATTGAAATGAGCACAGATAAAGTTCCTTAAGCCAAATATGGAATAGACAAGAGCTACTCCTTGCTCAACGAAATGGACTCAACACCGCATATTAAACGCCTAAGAATGTACCTGACTCTTAAGTATCTTAAAACCTATGGATTGCTATGTCTCCGAAAGAGAATCAAGCATGTGTACAGGGACATAAACGCAGCAGTGATAGGATTGGAGAGGTTCGGTGAGCAAATGAAGACCCTTTGAAGTCATATTGCATGGTACCCATTCCACGGGTTTCAACTACCCAGGTTTAAGGTATTCTTCCTTCAGCTAAAACATGCATGTGGAACCTAGAGTATGATCAACCATGTGATCGGGAGACGTGTTCAAATATGTCTCAGTTTTCGTACCCTGGTACTCGGGTGCAACATTCCAGACGCTTTACTAACACTCTCCCGACTTGGAGAGTCTGTCCCTTTAACCTCCTGTTTGGCCCAGTTTGCAATTTCTGCGGAAGATGAACGGGAATAGCGAGAACCAATGAGAGACTAGCTGGAGGTGTCTGGACGGGCAAATTTAACTCTCATTTCCCACCAGGAAGAGGAAATAACCAAAGGCTCAGCGTGCCGTGCCGGAACCAGATTAGGGCCTGAAGCCATCCTGCGGTGTTGCGGCCAGCTCACAAGAAAGCGAGTTGAAGAAAGGAGCTCAGGGGCACTGTAATTCACAAACCTGCAGAGTTATAAATGACAGCTATCGTCCAAAAATATACTGAAGTAAGGCTGCCAAGAGGACTTGAAAGCGGGGCAGAATTGCAGGAAACCGATTTCAGGAGGTAGACTGGAATTGCATTGAAAGCATAGGAAAAGAGGCAGAACGTCCACAATGATGCACTTGGCCAAAAAGGGCGTATGCGTTTTTTCCTGAATATATTCAGGAAAAAACGCATACGCCCTTTTTGGCCAACCAAGCAAGCTTGCAAAGGAAATCTGCACTACAATGAAGTCTCACTTCCCCCCGGTCAAAAGGGCCATCTGAAAAAAGTGTAAAATCCAGAAAGGCAGGACAGGCCATGGAGAACTGGGAGCCTTGTTATGCTGATGGGCGGGATGTAAACTGCCAACAGACACTCGGGAGAAGTGTATGGTGTTTCCTGAAACATCTAAAAAACAAAGCAACAGAGCCTAGGGCACTTCCACTTATGGTCCTATAGCTTAGGGAAATTAAAATCAAAAAGACACAGCCACCCCAATGTTTGGGACGCCTCTGTTTACAAGAACCTCGTTTACCGTACAAGTTCAATATCACAGAAAGTGAAAAATGGATAAAGAACTTGTGGTACTTACGTACAATGCAGTATCACTCAGCAGTGAAATCTATGTCATCAGGCCCGTAGCAGCACAATGAGTGGATTCAGGTACGATGATTCTAACTGAAATAAGTCACACAGAAAAAGAAACATCATAAGATATCAGTAATACACGGAATGTAAACTTGGCTACACAGGAACTGAATTACAGAACAGAACAGGGTCTCAAATTTAGAAAACCAACTTATGCTTGTTTAAGGGTAAAGGTGAGTTGGGGTGCTGCATAAAACCAGAGATTGAAATGAGCACAGATAAAGTTCCTTAAGCCAAATATGGAATAGACAAGAGCTACTCCTTGCTCAACGAAATGGACTCAACACCGCATATTAAACGCCTAAGAATGTACCTGACTCTTAAGTATCTTAAAACCTATGGATTGCTATGTCTCCGAAAGAGAATCAAGCATGTGTACAGGGACATAAACGCAGCAGTGATAGGATTGGAGAGGTTCGGTGAGCAAATGAAGACCCTTTGAAGTCATATTGCATGGTACCCATTCCACGGGTTTCAACTACCCAGGTTTAAGGTATTCTTCCTTCAGCTAAAACATGCATGTGGAACCTAGAGTATGATCAACCATGTGATCGGGAGACGTGTTCAAATATGTCTCAGTTTTCGTACCCTGGTACTCGGGTGCAACATTCCAGACGCTTTACTAACACTCTCCCGACTTGGAGAGTCAGTCCCTTTAACCTCCTGTTTGGCCCAGTTTGCAATTTCTGCGGAAGATGAACGGGAATAGCGAGAACCAATGAGAGACTAGCTGGAGGTGTCTGGACGGGCAAATTTAACTCTCATTTCCCACCAGGAAGAGGAAATAACCAAAGGCTCAGCGTGCCGTGCCGGAACCAGATTAGGGCCTGAAGCCATCCTGCGGTGTTGCGGCCAGCTCACAAGAAAACGAGTTGAAGAAAGGAGCTCAGGGGCACTGTAATTCACAAACCTGCAGAGTTATAAATGACAGCTATCGTCCAAAAATATACTGAAGTAAGGCTGCCAAGAGGACTTGAAAGCGGGGCAGAATTGCAGGAAACCGATTTCAGGAGGTAGACTGGAATTGCATTGAAAGCATAGGAAAAGAGGCAGAACGTCCACAATGATGCACTTGGCCAAAAAGGGCGTATGCGTTTTTTCCTGAATATATTCAGGAAAAAACGCATACGCCCTTTTTGGCCAACCAAGCAAGCTTGCAAAGGAAATCTGCACTACAATGAAGTCTCACTTCCCCCCGGTCAAAAGGGCCATCTGAAAAAAGTGTAAAATCCAGAAAGGCAGGACAGGCCATGGAGAACTGGGAGCCTTGTTATGCTGATGGGCGGGATGTAAATTGCCAACAGACACTCGGGAGAAGTGTATGGTGTTTCCTGAAACATCTAAAAAACAAAGCAACAGAGCCTAGGGCACTTCCACTTATGGTCCTATAGCTTAGGGAAATTAAAATCAAAAAGACACAGCCACCCCAAAGTTTGGGACGCCTCTGTTTACAAGAACCTCGTTTACCGTACAAGTTCAATATCACAGAAAGTGAAAAATGGATAAAGAACTTGTGGTACTTACGTACAATGCAGTATCACTCAGCAGTGAAATCTATGTCATCAGGCCCGTAGCAGCACAATGAGTGGATTCAGGTACGATGATTCTAACTGAAATAAGTCACACAGAAAAAGAAACATCATAAGATATCAGTAATACACGGAATGTAAACTTGGCTACACAGGAACTGAATTACAGAACAGAACAGGGTCTCAAATTTAGAAAACCAACTTATGCTTGTTTAAGGGTAAAGGTGAGTTGGGGTGCTGCATAAAACCAGAGATTGAAATGAGCACAGATAAAGTTCCTTAAGCCAAATATGGAATAGACAAGAGCTACTCCTTGCTCAACGAAATGGACTCAACACCGCATATTAAACGCCTAAGAATGTACCTGACTCTTAAGTATCTTAAAACCTATGGATTGCTATGTCTCCGAAAGAGAATCAAGCATGTGTACAGGGACATAAACGCAGCAGTGATAGGATTGGAGAGGTTCGGTGAGCAAATGAAGACCCTTTGAAGTCATATTGCATGGTACCCATTCCACGGGTTTCAACTACCCAGGTTTAAGGTATTCTTCCTTCAGCTAAAACATGCATGTGGAACCTAGAGTATGATCAACCATGTGATCGGGAGACGTGTTCAAATATGTCTCAGTTTTCGTACCCTGGTACTCGGGTGCAACATTCCAGACGCTTTACTAACACTCTCCCGACTTGGAGAGTCAGTCCCTTTAACCTCCTGTTTGGCCCAGTTTGCAATTTCTGCGGAAGATGAACGGGAATAGCGAGAACCAATGAGAGACTAGCTGGAGGTGTCTGGACGGGCAAATTTAACTCTCATTTCCCACCAGGAAGAGGAAATAACCAAAGGCTCAGCGTGCCGTGCCGGAACCAGATTAGGGCCTGAAGCCATCCTGCGGTGTTGCGGCCAGCTCACAAGAAAGCGAGTTGAAGAAAGGAGCTCAGGGGCACTGTAATTCACAAACCTGCAGAGTTATAAATGACAGCTATCGTCCAAAAATATACTGAAGTAAGGCTGCCAAGAGGACTTGAAAGCGGGGCAGAATTGCAGGAAACCGATTTCAGGAGGTAGACTGGAATTGCATTGAAAGCATAGGAAAAGAGGCAGAACGTCCACAATGATGCACTTGGCCAAAAAGGGCGTATGCGTTTTTTCCTGAATATATTCAGGAAAAAACGCATACGCCCTTTTTGGCCAACCAAGCAAGCTTGCAAAGGAAATCTGCACTACAATGAAGTCTCACTTCCCCCCGGTCAAAAGGGCCATCTGAAAAAAGTGTAAAATCCAGAAAGGCAGGACAGGCCATGGAGAACTGGGAGCCTTGTTATGCTGATGGGCGGGATGTAAACTGCCAACAGACACTCGGGAGAAGTGTATGGTGTTTCCTGAAACATCTAAAAAACAAAGCAACAGAGCCTAGGGCACTTCCACTTATGGTCCTATAGCTTAGGGAAATTAAAATCAAAAAGACACAGCCACCCCAAAGTTTGGGACGCCTCTGTTTACAAGAACCTCGTTTACCGTACAAGTTCAATATCACAGAAAGTGAAAAATGGATAAAGAACTTGTGGTACTTACGTACAATGCAGTATCACTCAGCAGTGAAATCTATGTCATCAGGCCCGTAGCAGCACAATGAGTGGATTCAGGTACGATGATTCTAACTGAAATAAGTCACACAGAAAAAGAAACATCATAAGATATCAGTAATACACGGAATGTAAACTTGGCTACACAGGAACTGAATTACAGAACAGAACAGGGTCTCAAATTTAGAAAACCAACTTATGCTTGTTTAAGGGTAAAGGTGAGTTGGGGTGCTGCATAAAACCAGAGATTGAAATGAGCACAGATAAAGTTCCTTAAGCCAAATATGGAATAGACAAGAGCTACTCCTTGCTCAACGAAATGGACTCAACACCGCATATTAAACGCCTAAGAATGTACCTGACTCTTAAGTATCTTAAAACCTATGGATTGCTATGTCTCCGAAAGAGAATCAAGCATGTGTACAGGGACATAAACGCAGCAGTGATAGGATTGGAGAGGTTCGGTGAGCAAATGAAGACCCTTTGAAGTCATATTGCATGGTACCCATTCCACGGGTTTCAACTACCCAGGTTTAAGGTATTCTTCCTTCAGCTAAAACATGCATGTGGAACCTAGAGTATGATCAACCATGTGATCGGGAGACGTGTTCAAATATGTCTCAGTTTTCGTACCCTGGTACTCGGGTGCAACATTCCAGATGCTTTACTAACACTCTCCCGACTTGGAGAGTCTGTCCCTTTAACCTCCTGTTTGGCCCAGTTTGCAATTTCTGCGGAAGATGAACGGGAATAGCGAGAACCAATGAGAGACTAGCTGGAGGTGTCTGGACGGGCAAATTTAACTCTCATTTCCCACCAGGAAGAGGAAATAACCAAAGGCTCAGCGTGCCGTGCCGGAACCAGATTAGGGCCTGAAGCCATCCTGCGGTGTTGCGGCCAGCTCACAAGAAAGCGAGTTGAAGAAAGGAGCTCAGGGGCACTGTAATTCACAAACCTGCAGAGTTATAAATGACAGCTATCGTCCAAAAATATACTGAAGTAAGGCTGCCAAGAGGACTTGAAAGCGGGGCAGAATTGCAGGAAACCGATTTCAGGAGGTAGACTGGAATTGCATTGAAAGCATAGGAAAAGAGGCAGAACGTCCACAATGATGCACTTGGCCAAAAAGGGCGTATGCGTTTTTTCCTGAATATATTCAGGAAAAAACGCATACGCCCTTTTTGGCCAACCAAGCAAGCTTGCAAAGGAAATCTGCACTACAATGAAGTCTCACTTCCCCCCGGTCAAAAGGGCCATCTGAAAAAAGTGTAAAATCCAGAAAGGCAGGACAGGCCATGGAGAACTGGGAGCCTTGTTATGCTGATGGGCGGGATGTAAACTGCCAACAGACACTCGGGAGAAGTGTATGGTGTTTCCTGAAACATCTAAAAAACAAAGCAACAGAGCCTAGGGCACTTCCACTTATGGTCCTATAGCTTAGGGAAATTAAAATCAAAAAGACACAGCCACCCCAATGTTTGGGACGCCTCTGTTTACAAGAACCTCGTTTACCGTACAAGTTCAATATCACAGAAAGTGAAAAATGGATAAAGAACTTGTGGTACTTACGTACAATGCAGTATCACTCAGCAGTGAAATCTATGTCATCAGGCCCGTAGCAGCACAATGAGTGGATTCAGGTACGATGATTCTAACTGAAATAAGTCACACAGAAAAAGAAACATCATAAGATATCAGTAATACACGGAATGTAAACTTGGCTACACAGGAACTGAATTACAGAACAGAACAGGGTCTCAAATTTAGAAAACCAACTTATGCTTGTTTAAGGGTAAAGGTGAGTTGGGGTGCTGCATAAAACCAGAGATTGAAATGAGCACAGATAAAGTTCCTTAAGCCAAATATGGAATAGACAAGAGCTACTCCTTGCTCAACGAAATGGACTCAACACCGCATATTAAACGCCTAAGAATGTACCTGACTCTTAAGTATCTTAAAACCTATGGATTGCTATGTCTCCGAAAGAGAATCAAGCATGTGTACAGGGACATAAACGCAGCAGTGATAGGATTGGAGAGGTTCGGTGAGCAAATGAAGACCCTTTGAAGTCATATTGCATGGTACCCATTCCACGGGTTTCAACTACCCAGGTTTAAGGTATTCTTCCTTCAGCTAAAACATGCATGTGGAACCTAGAGTATGATCAACCATGTGATCGGGAGACGTGTTCAAATATGTCTCAGTTTTCGTACCCTGGTACTCGGGTGCAACATTCCAGACGCTTTACTAACACTCTCCCGACTTGGAGAGTCAGTCCCTTTAACCTCCTGTTTGGCCCAGTTTGCAATTTCTGCGGAAGATGAACGGGAATAGCGAGAACCAATGAGAGACTAGCTGGAGGTGTCTGGACGGGCAAATTTAACTCTCATTTCCCACCAGGAAGAGGAAATAACCAAAGGCTCAGCGTGCCGTGCCGGAACCAGATTAGGGCCTGAAGCCATCCTGCGGTGTTGCGGCCAGCTCACAAGAAAACGAGTTGAAGAAAGGAGCTCAGGGGCACTGTAATTCACAAACCTGCAGAGTTATAAATGACAGCTATCGTCCAAAAATATACTGAAGTAAGGCTGCCAAGAGGACTTGAAAGCGGGGCAGAATTGCAGGAAACCGATTTCAGGAGGTAGACTGGAATTGCATTGAAAGCATAGGAAAAGAGGCAGAACGTCCACAATGATGCACTTGGCCAAAAAGGGCGTATGCGTTTTTTCCTGAATATATTCAGGAAAAAACGCATACGCCCTTTTTGGCCAACCAAGCAAGCTTGCAAAGGAAATCTGCACTACAATGAAGTCTCACTTCCCCCCGGTCAAAAGGGCCATCTGAAAAAAGTGTAAAATCCAGAAAGGCAGGACAGGCCATGGAGAACTGGGAGCCTTGTTATACTGATGGGCGGGATGTAAATTGCCAACAGACACTCGGGAGAAGTGTATGGTGTTTCCTGAAACATCTAAAAAACAAAGCAACAGAGCCTAGGGCACTTCCACTTATGGTCCTATAGCTTAGGGAAATTAAAATCAAAAAGACACAGCCACCCCAAAGTTTGGGACGCCTCTGTTTACAAGAACCTCGTTTACCGTACAAGTTCAATATCACAGAAAGTGAAAAATGGATAAAGAACTTGTGGTACTTACGTACAATGCAGTATCACTCAGCAGTGAAATCTATGTCATCAGGCCCGTAGCAGCACAATGAGTGGATTCAGGTACGATGATTCTAACTGAAATAAGTCACACAGAAAAAGAAACATCATAAGATATCAGTAATACACGGAATGTAAACTTGGCTACACAGGAACTGAATTACAGAACAGAACAGGGTCTCAAATTTAGAAAACCAACTTATGCTTGTTTAAGGGTAAAGGTGAGTTGGGGTGCTGCATAAAACCAGAGATTGAAATGAGCACAGATAAAGTTCCTTAAGCCAAATATGGAATAGACAAGAGCTACTCCTTGCTCAACGAAATGGACTCAACACCGCATATTAAACGCCTAAGAATGTACCTGACTCTTAAGTATCTTAAAACCTATGGATTGCTATGTCTCCGAAAGAGAATCAAGCATGTGTACAGGGACATAAACGCAGCAGTGATAGGATTGGAGAGGTTCGGTGAGCAAATGAAGACCCTTTGAAGTCATATTGCATGGTACCCATTCCACGGGTTTCAACTACCCAGGTTTAAGGTATTCTTCCTTCAGCTAAAACATGCATGTGGAACCTAGAGTATGATCAACCATGTGATCGGGAGACGTGTTCAAATATGTCTCAGTTTTCGTACCCTGGTACTCGGGTGCAACATTCCAGACGCTTTACTAACACTCTCCCGACTTGGAGAGTCAGTCCCTTTAACCTCCTGTTTGGCCCAGTTTGCAATTTCTGCGGAAGATGAACGGGAATAGCGAGAACCAATGAGAGACTAGCTGGAGGTGTCTGGACGGGCAAATTTAACTCTCATTTCCCACCAGGAAGAGGAAATAACCAAAGGCTCAGCGTGCCGTGCCGGAACCAGATTAGGGCCTGAAGCCATCCTGCGGTGTTGCGGCCAGCTCACAAGAAAACGAGTTGAAGAAAGGAGCTCAGGGGCACTGTAATTCACAAACCTGCAGAGTTATAAATGACAGCTATCGTCCAAAAATATACTGAAGTAAGGCTGCCAAGAGGACTTGAAAGCGGGGCAGAATTGCAGGAAACCGATTTCAGGAGGTAGACTGGAATTGCATTGAAAGCATAGGAAAAGAGGCAGAACGTCCACAATGATGCACTTGGCCAAAAAGGGCGTATGCGTTTTTTCCTGAATATATTCAGGAAAAAACGCATACGCCCTTTTTGGCCAACCAAGCAAGCTTGCAAAGGAAATCTGCACTACAATGAAGTCTCACTTCCCCCCGGTCAAAAGGGCCATCTGAAAAAAGTGTAAAATCCAGAAAGGCAGGACAGGCCATGGAGAACTGGGAGCCTTGTTATGCTGATGGGCGGGATGTAAATTGCCAACAGACACTCGGGAGAAGTGTATGGTGTTTCCTGAAACATCTAAAAAACAAAGCAACAGAGCCTAGGGCACTTCCACTTATGGTCCTATAGCTTAGGGAAATTAAAATCAAAAAGACACAGCCACCCCAAAGTTTGGGACGCCTCTGTTTACAAGAACCTCGTTTACCGTACAAGTTCAATATCACAGAAAGTGAAAAATGGATAAAGAACTTGTGGTACTTACGTACAATGCAGTATCACTCAGCAGTGAAATCTATGTCATCAGGCCCGTAGCAGCACAATGAGTGGATTCAGGTACGATGATTCTAACTGAAATAAGTCACACAGAAAAAGAAACATCATAAGATATCAGTAATACACGGAATGTAAACTTGGCTACACAGGAACTGAATTACAGAACAGAACAGGGTCTCAAATTTAGAAAACCAACTTATGCTTGTTTAAGGGTAAAGGTGAGTTGGGGTGCTGCATAAAACCAGAGATTGAAATGAGCACAGATAAAGTTCCTTAAGCCAAATATGGAATAGACAAGAGCTACTCCTTGCTCAACGAAATGGACTCAACACCGCATATTAAACGCCTAAGAATGTACCTGACTCTTAAGTATCTTAAAACCTATGGATTGCTATGTCTCCGAAAGAGAATCAAGCATGTGTACAGGGACATAAACGCAGCAGTGATAGGATTGGAGAGGTTCGGTGAGCAAATGAAGACCCTTTGAAGTCATATTGCATGGTACCCATTCCACGGGTTTCAACTACCCAGGTTTAAGGTATTCTTCCTTCAGCTAAAACATGCATGTGGAACCTAGAGTATGATCAACCATGTGATCGGGAGACGTGTTCAAATATGTCTCAGTTTTCGTACCCTGGTACTCGGGTGCAACATTCCAGACGCTTTACTAACACTCTCCCGACTTGGAGAGTCAGTCCCTTTAACCTCCTGTTTGGCCCAGTTTGCAATTTCTGCGGAAGATGAACGGGAATAGCGAGAACCAATGAGAGACTAGCTGGAGGTGTCTGGACGGGCAAATTTAACTCTCATTTCCCACCAGGAAGAGGAAATAACCAAAGGCTCAGCGTGCCGTGCCGGAACCAGATTAGGGCCTGAAGCCATCCTGCGGTGTTGCGGCCAGCTCACAAGAAAACGAGTTGAAGAAAGGAGCTCAGGGGCACTGTAATTCACAAACCTGCAGAGTTATAAATGACAGCTATCGTCCAAAAATATACTGAAGTAAGGCTGCCAAGAGGACTTGAAAGCGGGGCAGAATTGCAGGAAACCGATTTCAGGAGGTAGACTGGAATTGCATTGAAAGCATAGGAAAAGAGGCAGAACGTCCACAATGATGCACTTGGCCAAAAAGGGCGTATGCGTTTTTTCCTGAATATATTCAGGAAAAAACGCATACGCCCTTTTTGGCCAACCAAGCAAGCTTGCAAAGGAAATCTGCACTACAATGAAGTCTCACTTCCCCCCGGTCAAAAGGGCCATCTGAAAAAAGTGTAAAATCCAGAAAGGCAGGACAGGCCATGGAGAACTGGGAGCCTTGTTATGCTGATGGGCGGGATGTAAATTGCCAACAGACACTCGGGAGAAGTGTATGGTGTTTCCTGAAACATCTAAAAAACAAAGCAACAGAGCCTAGGGCACTTCCACTTATGGTCCTATAGCTTAGGGAAATTAAAATCAAAAAGACACAGCCACCCCAAAGTTTGGGACGCCTCTGTTTACAAGAACCTCGTTTACCGTACAAGTTCAATATCACAGAAAGTGAAAAATGGATAAAGAACTTGTGGTACTTACGTACAATGCAGTATCACTCAGCAGTGAAATCTATGTCATCAGGCCCGTAGCAGCACAATGAGTGGATTCAGGTACGATGATTCTAACTGAAATAAGTCACACAGAAAAAGAAACATCATAAGATATCAGTAATACACGGAATGTAAACTTGGCTACACAGGAACTGAATTACAGAACAGAACAGGGTCTCAAATTTAGAAAACCAACTTATGCTTGTTTAAGGGTAAATGTGAGTTGGGGTGCTGCATAAAACCAGAGATTGAAATGAGCACAGATAAAGTTCCTTAAGCCAAATATGGAATAGACAAGAGCTACTCCTTGCTCAACGAAATGGACTCAACACCGCATATTAAACGCCTAAGAATGTACCTGACTCTTAAGTATCTTAAAACCTATGGATTGCTATGTCTCCGAAAGAGAATCAAGCATGTGTACAGGGACATAAACGCAGCAGTGATAGGATTGGAGAGGTTCGGTGAGCAAATGAAGACCCTTTGAAGTCATATTGCATGGTACCCATTCCACGGGTTTCAACTACCCTGGTTTAAGGTATTCTTCCTTCAGCTAAAACATGCATGTGGAACCTAGAGTATGATCAACCATGTGATCGGGAGACGTGTTCAAATATGTCTCAGTTTTCGTACCCTGGTACTCGGGTGCAACATTCCAGACGCTTTACTAACACTCTCCCGACTTGGAGAGTCAGTCCCTTTAACCTCCTGTTTGGCCCAGTTTGCAATTTCTGCGGAAGATGAACGGGAATAGCGAGAACCAATGAGAGACTAGCTGGAGGTGTCTGGACGGGCAAATTTAACTCTCATTTCCCACCAGGAAGAGGAAATAACCAAAGGCTCAGCGTGCCGTGCCGGAACCAGATTAGGGCCTGAAGCCATCCTGCGGTGTTGCGGCCAGCTCACAAGAAAACGAGTTGAAGAAAGGAGCTCAGGGGCACTGTAATTCACAAACCTGCAGAGTTATAAATGACAGCTATCGTCCAAAAATATACTGAAGTAAGGCTGCCAAGAGGACTTGAAAGCGGGGCAGAATTGCAGGAAACCGATTTCAGGAGGTAGACTGGAATTGCATTGAAAGCATAGGAAAAGAGGCAGAACGTCCACAATGATGCACTTGGCCAAAAAGGGCGTATGCGTTTTTTCCTGAATATATTCAGGAAAAAACGCATACGCCCTTTTTGGCCAACCAAGCAAGCTTGCAAAGGAAATCTGCACTACAATGAAGTCTCACTTCCCCCCGGTCAAAAGGGCCATCTGAAAAAAGTGTAAAATCCAGAAAGGCAGGACAGGCCATGGAGAACTGGGAGCCTTGTTATGCTGATGGGCGGGATGTAAACTGCCAACAGACACTCGGGAGAAGTGTATGGTGTTTCCTGAAACATCTAAAAAACAAAGCAACAGAGCCTAGGGCACTTCCACTTATGGTCCTATAGCTTAGGGAAATTAAAATCAAAAAGACACAGCCACCCCAATGTTTGGGACGCCTCTGTTTACAAGAACCTCGTTTACCGTACAAGTTCAATATCACAGAAAGTGAAAAATGGATAAAGAACTTGTGGTACTTACGTACAATGCAGTATCACTCAGCAGTGAAATCTATGTCATCAGGCCCGTAGCAGCACAATGAGTGGATTCAGGTACGATGATTCTAACTGAAATAAGTCACACAGAAAAAGAAACATCATAAGATATCAGTAATACACGGAATGTAAACTTGGCTACACAGGAACTGAATTACAGAACAGAACAGGGTCTCAAATTTAGAAAACCAACTTATGCTTGTTTAAGGGTAAAGGTGAGTTGGGGTGCTGCATAAAACCAGAGATTGAAATGAGCACAGATAAAGTTCCTTAAGCCAAATATGGAATAGACAAGAGCTACTCCTTGCTCAACGAAATGGACTCAACACCGCATATTAAATGCCTAAGAATGTACCTGACTCTTAAGTATCTTAAAACCTATGGATTGCTATGTCTCCGAAAGAGAATCAAGCATGTGTACAGGGACATAAACGCAGCAGTGATAGGATTGGAGAGGTTCGGTGAGCAAATGAAGACCCTTTGAAGTCATATTGCATGGTACCCATTCCACGGGTTTCAACTACCCAGGTTTAAGGTATTCTTCCTTCAGCTAAAACATGCATGTGGAACCTAGAGTATGATCAACCATGTGATCGGGAGACGTGTTCAAATATGTCTCAGTTTTCGTACCCTGGTACTCAGGTGCAACATTCCAGACGCTTTACTAACACTCTCCCGACTTGGAGAGTCAGTCCCTTTAACCTCCTGTTTGGCCCAGTTTGCAATTTCTGCGGAAGATGAACGGGAATAGCGAGAACCAATGAGAGACTAGCTGGAGGTGTCTGGACGGGCAAATTTAACTCTCATTTCCCACCAGGAAGAGGAAATAACCAAAGGCTCAGCATGCCGTGCCGGAACCAGATTAGGGCCTGAAGCCATCCTGCGGTGTTGCGGCCAGCTCACAAGAAAACGAGTTGAAGAAAGGAGCTCAGGGGCACTGTAATTCACAAACCTGCAGAGTTATAAATGACAGCTATCGTCCAAAAATATACTGAAGTAAGGCTGCCAAGAGGACTTGAAAGCGGGGCAGAATTGCAGGAAACCGATTTCAGGAGGTAGACTGGAATTGCATTGAAAGCATAGGAAAAGAGGCAGAACGTCCACAATGATGCACTTGGCCAAAAAGGGCGTATGCGTTTTTTCCTGAATATATTCAGGAAAAAACGCATACGCCCTTTTTGGCCAACCAAGCAAGCTTGCAAAGGAAATCTGCACTACAATGAAGTCTCACTTCCCCCCGGTCAAAAGGGCCATCTGAAAAAAGTGTAAAATCCAGAAAGGCAGGACAGGCCATGGAGAACTGGGAGCCTTGTTATGCTGATGGGCGGGATGTAAACTGCCAACAGACACTCGGGAGAAGTGTATGGTGTTTCCTGAAACATCTAAAAAACAAAGCAACAGAGCCTAGGGCACTTCCACTTATGGTCCTATAGCTTAGGGAAATTAAAATCAAAAAGACACAGCCACCCCAATGTTTGGGACGCCTCTGTTTACAAGAACCTCGTTTACCGTACAAGTTCAATATCACAGAAAGTGAAAAATGGATAAAGAACTTGTGGTACTTACGTACAATGCAGTATCACTCAGCAGTGAAATCTATGTCATCAGGCCCGTAGCAGCACAATGAGTGGATTCAGGTACGATGATTCTAACTGAAATAAGTCACACAGAAAAAGAAACATCATAAGATATCAGTAATACACGGAATGTAAACTTGGCTACACAGGAACTGAATTACAGAACAGAACAGGGTCTCAAATTTAGAAAACCAACTTATGCTTGTTTAAGGGTAAAGGTGAGTTGGGGTGCTGCATAAAACCAGAGATTGAAATGAGCACAGATAAAGTTCCTTAAGCCAAATATGGAATAGACAAGAGCTACTCCTTGCTCAACGAAATGGACTCAACACCGCATATTAAACGCCTAAGAATGTACCTGACTCTTAAGTATCTTAAAACCTATGGATTGCTATGTCTCCGAAAGAGAATCAAGCATGTGTACAGGGACATAAACGCAGCAGTGATAGGATTGGAGAGGTTCGGTGAGCAAATGAAGACCCTTTGAAGTCATATTGCATGGTACCCATTCCACGGGTTTCAACTACCCAGGTTTAAGGTATTCTTCCTTCAGCTAAAACATGCATGTGGAACCTAGAGTATGATCAACCATGTGATCGGGAGACGTGTTCAAATATGTCTCAGTTTTCGTACCCTGGTACTCGGGTGCAACATTCCAGACGCTTTACTAACACTCTCCCGACTTGGAGAGTCAGTCCCTTTAACCTCCTGTTTGGCCCAGTTTGCAATTTCTGCGGAAGATGAACGGGAATAGCGAGAACCAATGAGAGACTAGCTGGAGGTGTCTGGACGGGCAAATTTAACTCTCATTTCCCACCAGGAAGAGGAAATAAACAAAGGCTCAGCGTGCCGTGCCGGAACCAGATTAGGGCCTGAAGCCATCCTGCGGTGTTGCGGCCAGCTCACAAGAAAACGAGTTGAAGAAAGGAGCTCAGGGGCACTGTAATTCACAAACCTGCAGAGTTATAAATGACAGCTATCGTCCAAAAATATACTGAAGTAAGGCTGCCAAGAGGACTTGAAAGCGGGGCAGAATTGCAGGAAACCGATTTCAGGAGGTAGACTGGAATTGCATTGAAAGCATAGGAAAAGAGGCAGAACGTCCACAATGATGCACTTGGCCAAAAAGGGCGTATGCGTTTTTTCCTGAATATATTCAGGAAAAAACGTATACGCCCTTTTTGGCCAACCAAGCAAGCTTGCAAAGGAAATCTGCACTACAATGAAGTCTCACTTCCCCCCGGTCAAAAGGGCCATCTGAAAAAAGTGTAAAATCCAGAAAGGCAGGACAGGCCATGGAGAACTGGGAGCCTTGTTATGCTGATGGGCGGGATGTAAACTGCCAACAGACACTCGGGAGAAGTGTATGGTGTTTCCTGAAACATCTAAAAAACAAAGCAACAGAGCCTAGGGCACTTCCACTTATGGTCCTATAGCTTAGGGAAATTAAAATCAAAAAGACACAGCCACCCCAATGTTTGGGACGCCTCTGTTTACAAGAACCTCGTTTACCGTACAAGTTCAATATCACAGAAAGTGAAAAATGGATAAAGAACTTGTGGTACTTACGTACAATGCAGTATCACTCAGCAGTGAAATCTATGTCATCAGGCCCGTAGCAGCACAATGAGTGGATTCAGGTACGATGATTCTAACTGAAATAAGTCACACAGAAAAAGAAACATCATAAGATATCAGTAATACACGGAATGTAAACTTGGCTACACAGGAACTGAATTACAGAACAGAACAGGGTCTCAAATTTAGAAAACCAACTTATGCTTGTTTAAGGGTAAAGGTGAGTTGGGGTGCTGCATAAAACCAGAGATTGAAATGAGCACAGATAAAGTTCCTTAAGCCAAATATGGAATAGACAAGAGCTACTCCTTGCTCAACGAAATGGACTCAACACCGCATATTAAACGCCTAAGAATGTACCTGACTCTTAAGTATCTTAAAACCTATGGATTGCTATGTCTCCGAAAGAGAATCAAGCATGTGTACAGGGACATAAACGCAGCAGTGATAGGATTGGAGAGGTTCGGTGAGCAAATGAAGACCCTTTGAAGTCATATTGCATGGTACCCATTCCACGGGTTTCAACTACCCAGGTTTAAGGTATTCTTCCTTCAGCTAAAACATGCATGTGGAACCTAGAGTATGATCAACCATGTGATCGGGAGACGTGTTCAAATATGTCTCAGTTTTCGTACCCTGGTACTCGGGTGCAACATTCCAGACGCTTTACTAACACTCTCCCGACTTGGACAGTCAGTCCCTTTAACCTCCTGTTTGGCCCAGTTTGCAATTTCTGCGGAAGATGAACGGGAATAGCGAGAACCAATGAGAGACTAGCTGGAGGTGTCTGGACGGGCAAATTTAACTCTCATTTCCCACCAGGAAGAGGAAATAACCAAAGGCTCAGCGTGCCGTGCCGGAACCAGATTAGGGCCTGAAGCCATCCTGCGGTGTTGCGGCCAGCTCACAAGAAAACGAGTTGAAGAAAGGAGCTCAGGGGCACTGTAATTCACAAACCTGCAGAGTTATAAATGACAGCTATCGTCAAAAAATATACTGAAGTAAGGCTGCCAAGAGGACTTGAAAGCGGGGCAGAATTGCAGGAAACCGATTTCAGGAGGTAGACTGGAATTGCATTGAAAGCATAGGAAAAGAGGCAGAACGTCCACAATGATGCACTTGGCCAAAAAGGGCGTATGCGTTTTTTCCTGAATATATTCAGGAAAAAACGCATACGCCCTTTTTGGCCAACCAAGCAAGCTTGCAAAGGAAATCTGCACTACAATGAAGTCTCACTTCCCCCCGGTCAAAAGGGCCATCTGAAAAAAGTGTAAAATCCAGAAAGGCAGGACAGGCCATGGAGAACTGGGAGCCTTGTTATGCTGATGGGCGGGATGTAAACTGCCAACAGACACTCGGGAGAAGTGTATGGTGTTTCCTGAAACATCTAAAAAACAAAGCAACAGAGCCTAGGGCACTTCCACTTATGGTCCTATAGCTTAGGGAAATTAAAATCAAAAAGACACAGCCACCCCAATGTTTGGGACGCCTCTGTTTACAAGAACCTCGTTTACCGTACAAGTTCAATATCACAGAAAGTGAAAAATGGATAAAGAACTTGTGGTACTTACGTACAATGCAGTATCACTCAGCAGTGAAATCTATGTCATCAGGCCCGTAGCAGCACAATGAGTGGATTCAGGTACGATGATTCTAACTGAAATAAGTCACACAGAAAAAGAAACATCATAAGATATCAGTAATACACGGAATGTAAACTTGGCTACACAGGAACTGAATTACAGAACAGAACAGGGTCTCAAATTTAGAAAACCAACTTATGCTTGTTTAAGGGTAAAGGTGAGTTGGGGTGCTGCATAAAACCAGAGATTGAAATGAGCACAGATAAAGTTCCTTAAGCCAAATATGGAATAGACAAGAGCTACTCCTTGCTCAACGAAATGGACTCAACACCGCATATTAAACGCCTAAGAATGTACCTGACTCTTAAGTATCTTAAAACCTATGGATTGCTATGTCTCCGAAAGAGAATCAAGCATGTGTACAGGGACATAAACGCAGCAGTGATAGGATTGGAGAGGTTCGGTGAGCAAATGAAGACCCTTTGAAGTCATATTGCATGGTACCCATTCCACGGGTTTCAACTACCCAGGTTTAAGGTATTCTTCCTTCAGCTAAAACATGCATGTGGAACCTAGAGTATGATCAACCATGTGATCGGGAGACGTGTTCAAATATGTCTCAGTTTTCGTACCCTGGTACTCGGGTGCAACATTCCAGACGCTTTACTAACACTCTCCCGACTTGGACAGTCAGTCCCTTTAACCTCCTGTTTGGCCCAGTTTGCAATTTCTGCGGAAGATGAACGGGAATAGCGAGAACCAATGAGAGACTAGCTGGAGGTGTCTGGACGGGCAAATTTAACTCTCATTTCCCACCAGGAAGAGGAAATAAACAAAGGCTCAGCGTGCCGTGCCGGAACCAGATTAGGGCCTGAAGCCATCCTGCGGTGTTGCGGCCAGCTCACAAGAAAACGAGTTGAAGAAAGGAGCTCAGGGGCACTGTAATTCACAAACCTGCAGAGTTATAAATGACAGCTATCGTCCAAAAATATACTGAAGTAAGGCTGCCAAGAGGACTTGAAAGCGGGGCAGAATTGCAGGAAACCGATTTCAGGAGGTAGACTGGAATTGCATTGAAAGCATAGGAAAAGAGGCAGAACGTCCACAATGATGCACTTGGCCAAAAAGGGCGTATGCGTTTTTTCCTGAATATATTCAGGAAAAAACGCATACGCCCTTTTTGGCCAACCAAGCAAGCTTGCAAAGGAAATCTGCACTACAATGAAGTCTCACTTCCCCCGGTCAAAAGGGCCATCTGAAAAAAGTGTAAAATCCAGAAAGGCAGGACAGGCCATGGAGAACTGGGAGCCTTGTTATGCTGATGGGCGGGATGTAAACTGCCAACAGACACTCAGGAGAAGTGTATGGTGTTTCCTGAAACATCTAAAAAACAAAGCAACAGAGCCTAGGGCACTTCCACTTATGGTCCTATAGCTTAGGGAAATTAAAATCAAAAAGACACAGCCACCCCAATGTTTGGGACGCCTCTGTTTACAAGAACCTCGTTTACCGTACAAGTTCAATATCACAGAAAGTGAAAAATGGATAAAGAACTTGTGGTACTTACGTACAATGCAGTATCACTCAGCAGTGAAATCTATGTCATCAGGCCCGTAGCAGCACAATGAGTGGATTCAGGTACGATGATTCTAACTGAAATAAGTCACACAGAAAAAGAAACATCATAAGATATCAGTAATACACGGAATGTAAACTTGGCTACACAGGAACTGAATTACAGAACAGAACAGGGTCTCAAATTTAGAAAACCAACTTATGCTTGTTTAAGGGTAAAGGTGAGTTGGGGTGCTGCATAAAACCAGAGATTGAAATGAGCACAGATAAAGTTCCTTAAGCCAAATATGGAATAGACAAGAGCTACTCCTTGCTCAACGAAATGGACTCAACACCGCATATTAAACGCCTAAGAATGTACCTGACTCTTAAGTATCTTAAAACCTATGGATTGCTATGTCTCTGAAAGAGAATCAAGCATGTGTACAGGGACATAAACGCAGCAGTGATAGGATTGGAGAGGTTCGGTGAGCAAATGAAGACCCTTTGAAGTCATATTGCATGGTACCCATTCCACGGGTTTCAACTACCCAGGTTTAAGGTATTCTTCCTTCAGCTAAAACATGCATGTGGAACCTAGAGTATGATCAACCATGTGATCGGGAGACGTGTTCAAATATGTCTCAGTTTTCGTACCCTGGTACTCGGGTGCAACATTCCAGACGCTTTACTAACACTCTCCCGACTTGGAGAGTCAGTCCCTTTAACCTCCTGTTTGGCCCAGTTTGCAATTTCTGCGGAAGATGAACGGGAATAGCGAGAACCAATGAGAGACTAGCTGGAGGTGTCTGGACGGGCAAATTTAACTCTCATTTCCCACCAGGAAGAGGAAATAACCAAAGGCTCAGCGTGCCGTGCCGGAACCAGATTAGGGCCTGAAGCCATCCTGCGGTGTTGCGGCCAGCTCACAAGAAAACGAGTTGAAGAAAGGAGCTCAGGGGCACTGTAATTCACAAACCTGCAGAGTTATAAATGACAACTATCGTCCAAAAATATACTGAAGTAAGGCTGCCAAGAGGACTTGAAAGCGGGGCAGAATTGCAGGAAACCGATTTCAGGAGGTAGACTGGAATTGCATTGAAAGCATAGGAAAAGAGGCAGAACGTCCACAATGATGCACTTGGCCAAAAAGGGCGTATGCGTTTTTTCCTGAATATATTCAGGAAAAAACGCATACGCCCTTTTTGGCCAAACAAGCAAGCTTGCAAAGGAAATCTGCACTACAATGAAGTCTCACTTCCCCCCGGTCAAAAGGGCCATCTGAAAAAAGTGTAAAATCCAGAAAGGCAGGACAGGCCATGGAGAACTGGGAGCCTTGTTATGCTGATGGGCGGGATGTAAACTGCCAACAGACACTCGGGAGAAGTGTATGGTGTTTCCTGAAACATCTAAAAAACAAAGCAACAGAGCCTAGGGCACTTCCACTTATGGTCCTATAGCTTAGGGAAATTAAAATCAAAAAGACACAGCCACCCCAAAGTTTGGGACGCCTCTGTTTACAAGAACCTCGTTTACCGTACAAGTTCAATATCACAGAAAGTGAAAAATGGATAAAGAACTTGTGGTACTTACGTACAATGCAGTATCACTCAGCAGTGAAATCTATGTCATCAGGCCCGTAGCAGCACAATGAGTGGATTCAGGTACGATGATTCTAACTGAAATAAGTCACACAGAAAAAGAAACATCATAAGATATCAGTAATACACGGAATGTAAACTTGGCTACACAGGAACTGAATTACAGAACAGAACAGGGTCTCAAATTTAGAAAACCAACTTATGCTTGTTTAAGGGTAAAGGTGAGTTGGGGTGCTGCATAAAACCAGAGATTGAAATGAGCACAGATAAAGTTCCTTAAGCCAAATATGGAATAGACAAGAGCTACTCCTTGCTCAACGAAATGGACTCAACACCGCATATTAAACGCCTAAGAATGTACCTGACTCTTAAGTATCTTAAAACCTATGGATTGCTATGTCTCCGAAAGAGAATCAAGCATGTGTACAGGGACATAAACGCAGCAGTGATAGGATTGGAGAGGTTCGGTGAGCAAATGAAGACCCTTTGAAGTCATATTGCATGGTACCCATTCCACGGGTTTCAACTACCCAGGTTTAAGGTATTCTTCCTTCAGCTAAAACATGCATGTGGAACCTAGAGTATGATCAACCATGTGATCGGGAGACGTGTTCAAATATGTCTCAGTTTTCGTACCCTGGTACTCGGGTGCAACATTCCAGACGCTTTACTAACACTCTCCCGACTTGGAGAGTCAGTCCCTTTAACCTCCTGTTTGGCCCAGTTTGCAATTTCTGCGGAAGATGAACGGGAATAGCGAGAACCAATGAGAGACTAGCTGGAGGTGTCTGGACGGGCAAATTTAACTCTCATTTCCCACCAGGAAGAGGAAATAACCAAAGGCTCAGCGTGCCGTGCCGGAACCAGATTAGGGCCTGAAGCCATCCTGCGGTGTTGCGGCCAGCTCACAAGAAAACGAGTTGAAGAAAGGAGCTCAGGGGCACTGTAATTCACAAACCTGCAGAGTTATAAATGACAACTATCGTCCAAAAATATACTGAAGTAAGGCTGCCAAGAGGACTTGAAAGCGGGGCAGAATTGCAGGAAACCGATTTCAGGAGGTAGACTGGAATTGCATTGAAAGCATAGGAAAAGAGGCAGAACGTCCACAATGATGCACTTGGCCAAAAAGGGCGTATGCGTTTTTTCCTGAATATATTCAGGAAAAAACGCATACGCCCTTTTTGGCCAAACAAGCAAGCTTGCAAAGGAAATCTGCACTACAATGAAGTCTCACTTCCCCCCGGTCAAAAGGGCCATCTGAAAAAAGTGTAAAATCCAGAAAGGCAGGACAGGCCATGGAGAACTGGGAGCCTTGTTATGCTGATGGGCGGGATGTAAACTGCCAACAGACACTCGGGAGAAGTGTATGG